>NC_047084.1:530755566-531055566 GCF_902459505.1 Geotrypetes seraphini | reverse complement strand
GGGAGGGAAGGAAAGGAGCTATCAGACCATGGAGGGGGAGGGAGAGATGCCAGGGCATGGGGAAAGGAAGGAAGAAGGGAGGGAGAGAAAGGAAGGAAAGAAATGCCAGACCATGGAAATAGGATGGAAGAAGAGAGAGATAGGAAGAGAAGGGAAGACATGGAAACGTAGATTTTGAAAAGAAAGCAGAAAAATTGAACATTAAGTTAATGCCAAAGATGGATGCAAGGCAGAAAGTGAAGACGGAGAGAAAAACAGTCAAAGGACAAGAAGGCCCTGGAAACATAGTTGAAAGCACAGAAAAATAAAGTCACCAGACAACAAAGGTAGGGAAAACAATTTTATTTTCAATATAGTGATTGAAATGTGCCAGTTTTGAGAAAGAAAAGATATTAAACTTTAAATGTGAGGGCTGCAGAAAAAATAGAGTACTTTGAGGGCCGCAGAAAAAATAGTTAATGTCTTATTAAAGAAATGACAATTTTGCATGAGGTAAAACTCTTTATAGTTTATATATCTTTCCTTTTAACTGTTAAAGGAAAGTTTTATAAACTATAAAGAGTTTTACCTCATGCAAAATTGTCATTTCTTTAATAAGACATTAACTATTTTTTCTGCGGCCCTCCAAGTACCTACAAATCCAAAATGTGGCCCCGCAAAGGGTTTGAGTTTGAGACCACTGATGTACAGAAATTAGTCTATGCATGGGATTACAAGGTTCTAACTGTGAGCCAACAGCATTGCAATGTTTTGTACAGTTAGAACTATGTAATTCTTGCGTCTTGCGAGATCTCATTTAAAACATTGTGTAGAATTTTGGAGACTACACCTTCAAAATGACATAAAGAGGATGGAGTCGGACCATGGTCGGTGATCTTTGTGATAAGGCATACGGGGACAGACTTATGGTCCCTTTTACATAGCAGCGCTATCGATGCTGCCAGGGTAAATGCCTCAGAGCCCATTCAATTCCTAAAAATGTTTGAGAGGCACTGCTTTACAGGATACTGCGGCTGTGACTGCTTATCATTTCAGCGAGTGCATCTGTTTATATTGCTGTGATATAAAGACCTCCTTCACAGGCAGAAGTGAACATAGATTTAATTGATAGATTTTATGTTCACAATATTGGTACAAAAGGGAAGCACTACCGATAGGTCAGGGATCTCAAAGTCCCTCCTTGAGGGCCGCAATCCAGTCGGATTTTTAGGATTTCCCCAATGAATATGCATTGAAAGCAGTGCATGCACATAGATCTCATGCATATTCATTGGGGAAATCCTGAAAACCCGACTGGATTGCGGCCCTCAAGGAGGGACTTTGAGACCCCTGTGATAGGTGATTTTGCTATAAAAGATATTGATTGGCACATCCCTTCTGGATTGTCATCTAGGAACAAGGAGCTCCTGAACTCTGCAGGGAGAATTATTCTAGCAGCTAGTAAAGGAAACCAGATGGCAATACTAGACCTGGTGCTTACAAATTGCAAGAGTATTTATGATGTTCCAGTGGGTGAATATTATCCAAAAAAAAATGAACACCAGTGTAATCCGTCAGCTTTACTCCCAGTTTTATGGAGGGCAGAACTTAATTATAAATGTAAGCTGCAGATATCTGTAGATATGAAAATCACATTTTTGAATGCTAGATCTGTCAAGGCAAAAGTGTTAATTTGTGATCTGATTGAGGATGAGAAAATAGATGTCATAGGGATCGCTGAAACATAGCTAACAGAAATGGATGAGATACATTCAAAGGAATTGAGTCCTGACAGTTATATAGGTCACAGTGTTAATTGAAAAACTAAGCGGGGAGGAAGTGTGTTGCTACTAAGTAAGGAAAAGCTGAATTTGAAGCCGACTGCTTATTTGAAAACTGAGTACATAGTGGCCATTCTAATGCATAATGAATCTTGGGCTTTATGAGTCATTTTATGCAGCACAAACTAAAATAGAGATAGAAATCTGTAGCTAAAAGGATGGCTGTTTGTCCATGATTATGATTTAGCAAATGTGTTGATACTGATAATAGGTGATTTTAATATAATGGAAGCTGCAGGTTTCAGCAGAAAGTGAATGGACTAACCCTGACTTACTGTATATACTCAAATATAGGATGAGATTTTTGGGCAATAAAATGGGGTCTCATCCTATATTTGGCTCATTACACGGTGACCATCCAACACCCTCCTGGACTTGCTGCAGGCCTGCCGTTAGGCTAGGGCAGGAGGGATCCCTCCCGTCTCCCATCCCAGCCAATAGCAATAGGAGGGGCACCCAATTCCGGTTGGCCCAAGTGCCTAAGGCCCCCTCCTATGGGTGGAACCTTAGGCACCTATGCCAATCAGGCCCTAGGCCCCTCCCTGGTGCATCCCATAATGCACCGGGAAGGGGCAGACCTACAATTCGGAGGACGGCGGGCCTGCCAGCTGGACAGAGGGGGTCCCATTCATCTGGCCATCGATTAAGGTTAGTGGGGGGTCCGGGGTGGGGGCACTGTCAGGGTTAGGGGGGTTAGGGGTCAGGGGGAAGTTGTCTGGCAGGAGGGCTTTTGCTGCCTCCTGCCAGTGAGCAGTTCGGGGTTCAGGGCAGGTTGACTGGCAGGAGGGTTTGGGCTCCCTCCTGCCGGTAATCGTGGGTTCAGGTGCAGGGAGAGTTTTCTGTCCAGCAGGAGGGCTTGGGCTCCATCCTGACGTTAATCGCAGGTTCGGGGTGCAGGGAGGGTTTTCTGTCTGGCAGGAGGGCGTGGGCTCCCTCTTACTGGTAATTGCAGGGGTATGGGCGGAGGGGGGGGGGGTCGGCAGGAGAGATTGGGCATCTCTCCTGTTGCAATCATGGGGGGAGGGGGACAGTTCCAAGATTCTGTGACCAGCATTGTTTATGACAGACGGTTAGCGAATCCTGCTTTAGGTGAAGGACTGGCACCTTCTTTGCCTAAAAGGTCTTGTTTTGGGCGTTTGGGACTATGGCTATTGTTTGGTTGGGAAATTGATTTAAGGATAGATGTAGGGGTGGTCTAGGCAATTAAACTGCTCAATGTAGAAGTAGGCCATTCTAAAAAAAACAAAACTATACTAATTCTGGACGTTTTGTAGGGAATAGACATTTCTCTGCTGACTACTTTCTGCATCTAGGGACTTAGGCCAAAAGGGGACTTAGACTTTTTTAAAATTATGCCCCTCTATGTTTACTGAATTTTCCTATTTGTTATCTACTGTCACCTGAGATTTTGTTACGCAGATATTTGAAGGAGATATTACTTTGGGATAAAGTTGAAGAATTAATTATTTCTGATTGTAGATATATGTGAGTGCCTAAGGCTGAAACTATTGAAGGTGAAGCAAAAGAGGGTGCTAAAGAGACTATTAATTTAACAGATTTCCTTGAATCTTCTCAAGCGCAACCCTCCTAGCTACCTTTTCAACAGAACAGGAGAAAATAAATATTTTTTAAAAAAAATATTTCCAGAATAATAATTCTCAGTTCTGTGGTCAGCCTATCCGGATTTTTCCACACAACTAGGATGCAAGGAGTTTCTGAAATGCAGTTTGAAAGACAGAGTTATATCTTTGGGAGGAAATTTTTTTCTTCAATTTCCTTGCAAATGTGTGATAATTTTACAATCTAATAGATATATTTACTTTGACCCTTCTCAGCTAGAAAGATTATTGATTGAAAAAGGAGATTTATAGATGTTTAATTTGAAGAAGAAAATTCAGGTACAAATAGGTGACAGGGTCTATTTCTAGGTTTATTGATAATTGTAAAATAATGTCTTGCTGTTTCTTCCCATTGATGTATTGTAAACTATGTATTTATGTTTATATATCTTTATTAATTTTTCACTCTAAACACAGTGCATAAAGGAATACATACGAGTAATTTGAAAAACAGCACTTATATCCATCAATAAATACATGAGAAACCATTTTCTCCCCCTCCCACCCACCCTAATTCCAATTTATTCAATAAAACCATACAACAGTACATACATGTAATTAATAAACAAATCCTAATATAATATCCCTCTCCATCCCACCCACCCACCCCCTTCCCTGGATGTGCAAATCAAATCAGTAATAAGGGAATAAACCATTTAATTAAAATTAATAAAATTGGTCAATGGACCCCACATCAGTTTAAACAACTTATTATTACCCATTTGTTCAGAATTCATTTTCTCGTATTTATAACACAAGCATAATGAATTCCAACAAAAAGTGAAATTTAGGGCTCCTTTTACGAAGCTGCGTTAGCGGCTTCAGCGTGCGTGACTTTTCATCACGTGCTAACCCCCCGTGCTAGCCTAAAAATTACTGCCTGCTCAAGAGGAGGCGGTAGCAGCTAGCACGGCCGGCGGTTTAGTGCGCAGTATTATGCATGTTAAACCGCGCCTTCATAAAAGGAGCCCTTAATGTCAAAATTCTTCCAATTTTTAGTGACCATTTACATGGCTACCCCAGTCATTATACCAAGTAATCTGCTTTTATGTCTATTTATTGGAAGTGTAGGAGATAACAATGTCCCACAGATTACAGCTTCATACGACCGCGGAACCGCAGTCTCCAGAATCAAATTAATATGTCCCCATATAGATTTCCAAAAGTTGAGTATCAAAGGACAATAAAACAACAAATGATCCAGTGTCCCTATTTCAAGATGACAGTGCCAGCATCTATTAGACTTAGAACTTTTGCAAACGAACAGGGGTCATAAGAACATAAGCAATGCCTCCACTGGATCAGACCTGAGGTCCATCGTGCCCAGCAGTCCACTCATGCGGCAGCCCAACAGGTCTAGGACCTGTGTAGTAATTCTCTATCTATACCCCTCTATCCCCTTTTCCAGCAGGAAATTGTCCAATCCTTTCTTGAATCCCAGTACCGTACTCTGCCCTATTACACCCTCTAGAAGTGCATTCCAGGTGTCCACCACATGTTGGGTAAAGAAGAACTTCCTAACATTCATTTTGAATCTGTCCCCTTTCAACTTTTCCGAATCCCCTCTTGTTTTTTTATTATTCGAAAGTTTGAAGAATCTGTCCCTCTCTACTCTCTTTATGCCCTTCATGATCTTGTAAGTCTCTATCATGCCCTTCATGATCTTGTAAGTCTCCTCTTTTCCAGGGAAAAGAGACCCAGTTTCTCCAATCTCTCAGCGTATGAAAGGTTTTCCATCCCTTTTATCAGACGTGTCACTCTCCTCTGAACCCTCTCGAGTAGTGCCATATCCTTCTTAAGGTACAGCGACCAATATAGGACGCAGTACTCCAAATGTGGACGCACTATCGCCCGATACAATGGCAGGATAACTTCTTTCGTTCTGGTAGTAATACCCTTCTTGGTTATACCTAGCATTTTATTTGCTCTTTTAGCGGCCGCTGCGCACTGTGCCGTCGGCTTCATTGTCATGTCCACCATTACCCCCAAGTCCCTTTCTTGGGTACTCTCATTCAATAACATCCCTCCCATCGTATAGTTGTACCTCAGGTTTCTGCTTCCCACATGTAATACTTTACATTTCTCAACGTTGAACTTCATCTTCCATCTCGTCACCCATTCACCTAGTTTGTTCACTTCCCTTTGCAATTCTTTGCAGTCCTCTTTAGTCCAAGCTCCACTAAAAAGTTTGGTGTCGTCTGCAAATTTTATTATCTCGCACTTCGTCCCTGTTTCTAGATCATTTATGAATATATTAAATAGCAGTGGCCCAAGCACCGAGCCCTGCGGGACACCACTCGTGACCCTCCTCCAATCCGAATAGTGGCCATTTACTCCTACCCTCTGTTTCCTGCCCGCCAACCAGTTTCTGATCCATCTATGTAAGTCTCCTTCCACCCCATGGTTCTTCAGTTTCAGAAGTAGGTGTTTATGGGGTACCTTGTCAAAGACTTTTTGGAAATCTAGATATATGATGTCTATGGGGTCTCCTCTGTCCATCCATTTGTTAATTCCTTCGAAGAAGTGCAATAAGTTTGTTAGGCATGATCTCCCCTTGCAAAAACCATGTCGGCTGGTTATCAGAAGTTCATTTCTTTCAAGGTGATCATCGATGTTTTCTTTTATCAGTGCTTCTGCCATTTTCCCTGGAACAGAGGTCAGACTCACCGGTCTGTAGCTTCCCGGGTCACCTCTTGATCCCTTTTTAAAGATGGGCATAACGTTGGCTATCTTCCACTCCTCCGGGATCACGCCTGTTTTCAGGGATAGATTGTAAATTTGCTGCAGTAGTTCCACTATTTCCTCCTTTAGTTCCTTCAGAATCCTTGGATGGATTCCATCCGGACCCGGGGATTTGTCAGTTTTTAATTTTTCTATCTGCCTGCGTACGTCTTCAAGGCTCACTTCCATGGATGTTAATTTTTCTGCTTGATCTCCATTGAAGATTAGGTTCCGGTATGTTAGTTATGTCTTCATTTGTAAATACAGATGAAAACAACATGTTAAGTTTTTCTGCCACTTCTTTCTCCTCCTTCACCACTTCCTGTCTCCGTCGTCCAGCTATCCCACCTCCTCCCTAGCCAGCTGCTTCCCTTTAACATATCTAAAGAATGGTTTGAAATTCCGTGCTTCATACTCTCTTTTGGCTTTTTGAACCACATGGTGACATTCTTTTTGATACTTCCTGTGCTCTTTCCAGTTCTTTCACTATTTTAATTTTCCAGGGAAAATTAGTTATCCATGCCGGGTCTTTTGTTCGACTTTTTTTGCACCCCTTTTTGAATTTGGGGATATACAGATTTTGCGCCTCACTCACCGTGTCCCTGAAAAAAGACCAGGCATGTTCTACCATTTGCCATTTTCTGGAAGTTTTCCTAAGTTTCTTCCTTACCATTTCCCTCATTGCTTCGTAGTTTCCTTTCTTGAAGTTAAAAGTTGTCGCTATGGTTCTCTTTCCTTTCGGTATTCCAACCTCAACCTTGATCATATTCCAACTTGATCATATTATGATCGCTATTTCCCAACGGTCCCACTACTTCCGCTTCCTTTGCAGGTCCTCTTAACCCATTTAGGATTAGATCCAGAGTGGCATTTCCTCTCGTTGGTTCTCTACCACCAGAAATTCTGTCTCCCTAGCGCATCTTGAGCTTCCAAGACTCCAGTCTATCCCGGGGTAGTTGAAATCTCCCATAATAGCCATGTTACCACTTTTGCTTTCTCACTTCAGAAAGTTCTGTGTAACAAAAAAACCCCAGGTTTGTCTCATAGATGCTGACGCTGTACATCTCATCTCTAAGTCCAAATCAGTGGCCATTGAGTAGCAGAAATTTGTTGCTTTATCTCAATGCTCCAAATGCCTCTTAGACTAGTTTTAGGTTTTTTATTCAGATATTCAAATATTAATTTATACCACTTGGCTGTCTGATGCCCTAGCAAATCTGTCAGGAAGCATACGCTCGGCAAACTATACTGATTTTTTAAGTAGCGCCAATCAGGGAACCCCTTCTGAATGGCCTGCTTCAACAGCAACAATGTATTTCATTTACTTTATTTTGTTTGAAATATGTAATTAAATAATGATTAAAAAAATAAAATAAATATTCCAACCTATAAAAGTCTCCTCTCTTGACCCCCCTCCCCCTCTCTGGCTTCCTCCTTCTTGCTGAATTCTCTCTTTGCTTCTTTCTCCTTTTTTGTCTATTCACACCAATACACCCATTTTTCATGTCTCAGACACACGCACATTTATGCAGGTAAACCACAGTCTCTGTTCTGCAAAAAGCCATATGTTTTGCCTCCACACACACAGAAACGACTCTCTTACAAAATATCTTTCTATACCTTAGAATCAAGCATATGTTTGATGTATCTTTCTTCTAAGCATTGCATATCTGTAATATTAAGTCTATTTCAACACAGTATATTTTATGCAATCACTCTTGGTTGTCATTGTCATTAATTTTACTTCCTGCTAAACTTCTCTGAGGGTATTGGACCAAGGACCTCTGGTGCATTGTGGGGCCACATCCTTATGGTGATCTTAAAAAGTTGATTCTAACTACCAAATGTATCTTTTATAATGTGGTATACAGATTTATCTATTAGGTCAACAAATAAATTAAAATAAAAGGTCAGAAAGTTGAAAGAATGCAAAATTCACAAGTAGTTCCAGACTTTTGTACACCACTGTACAAACATGCACATGTAAATGCTGCCAATTACATAATGAGATATCAATTTTAAGGTGGAAATAAACTGGGGGAGTGGTGGGGGGGATTAAAGAGACTGATTCCCTTAATCTCTTGTGCAAAGTTCTAGCAAAAATGAGCAGAACCCACAGAAATATGTTCCTTTGCACGTTTCCCTTTGCAGATTTTAGTTATAATTAAGCCACACCCATATCACACCTAAACCATGCCCCTTTGAAGTATCTGCATGATGTGATTCCCATGTGTAAATAGTAGCTTTTTAGAATGACATTATTGACATGTGAATATGTTTCTAAAATACTATAAAGGCCAAAGTGAGTTTGTTTAGTAACAGAAGTATTGGAAATATGTGCCTCATTGTATCTTATTTTTAAAGGCATCCTAGGGCAACCTAAAAGCATGAGAAACCACAGGCAACAACCATATCCTGAAAGTGTGGAATACGTTTGGCAGCTGTTTCCAGAATTTTGGGAAAGTTCAGCCAGGTGATTGTAGCTGGTTCTATAAACACTATCTAATATCTCCAGTTTCTTATCCTCAAACTCCTGGGAAAGAATTTTACAATGGAGTTCATAAGTTCATCAGATCATTCATAGAAATTACTTCACATTTTAAAATATGTTTTAAAATATGTTTTAAATGTCTCTATAAATCTAGTGATGTATCACTCTATAACCCCTCAAAGGTTTATGAAATACACTGTTTTCTGTATTTTGCAAAATATACTTATTCACAAGGATGAGATTAAAGAGTCAAGAGAAAGTAGTTACGAACATTCTAATCTAATCTAAACCTTAAGTTTATATACCGCATCATCTCCATGAGAATGGAGCTCGACACAGTTTACAAGAACTTAAAATAGTGGGTAGAGAAGAAGAAAAAGGATTACATGAACTTATGTGTAGAAGGGGGGAGAGAAAGGGGGGAAGGATAGAGCTACAATTTACTGAAAAGCCAGGTTTTCAGTTGTTTGCGGAATAACTGAAGGGAGCTCAGGTTCCGCAGCGGGGTGGTGAGGTCGTTCCAAAGACCTGTGATTTTGAAGAGAAGGGATTTTCCCAGTTTGCCTGAATAGTGGATGCTGCGTGAAACTTATGCATTAGCAAAAAATATAATAATAATAATATTCCTCATCCTCTCTCTGGGTACCTATATATTACCTGGCCAATATTCATCCAACATTAACAACAGTTACTGTGGATAGAATTAGCCCCTGATATTCAATGCTGGATCATGTCTGGGCACTAACATTGAATATCCAAGGACATACCCACATGTGCTGGTTTCTGGATCTTATGTGAGTCCTAGCTGATAGTCAGCCAAGTCCCACATAATACACTTATGTTGGTCCTGACTGAATATCAGGTGGAACCTGCATAAGGGGAAACATCTTCCCTCAACCCCCTCAGAGTCCCCTTCCCATCCCCCTTTTTCCACCTCTCATGAAGACATGAAGAGCATTTGACAGATCTCCCTGTCTAAGGGGTCATAATAGCAAGAACAATACCCATTTGTTCCTGCCTGTCCCAGTTCCAGCCTCAAAATGGCCACAGTGCCCTCTAGTTGCAACCTCTTGTTACTCACTATTATCATGATATATGGGATTATGATAGAGCCTGGGTAGAATTATTAGCTAGACTAAGAAATTCTGCTTAGATTTGTCATAAATGCTAAAGACTTTCTACTAACTTCTATTAGGCAAATAACAGAGATCACGATCCAGAAGGGAGCCTTGATGAATAATATTTGTATTGACTACTCATAAACTTGGCATATTTACTGGCAAAGCAGTGGCAAAATCTAAAGTAGGAACACAAATGTAGAAACCTGATAAGAGCCTTATTGCCTTGTCACAAAGGTATTTGCCAGTGAATAGGTGTCAAGGAGAATCTCATCTATTTACTTAAACTGCTTAGGAAATGAGATGAGAAAAATGTAAGTCTATGAAGCAGAAGCCTATAGAGTAAAGAGTTATGGATTTGATATATTGCCTTTCTGTGAGCACAATAAAATCAATTTATTTATTTATTTAAAAATTTTATAGCTCATTATATCCACAGTTCTGAGTGAGTTACATAACATTCATAATTAATGTCAAACAAATATTCAACATACAATTAAAACATACTAAAATGTACACTTTGTCTTGTATTTACACAGAAACTTTTTTAAAAAATAAGCCTGCCTGCCAAAAAGGCAAGAAAAAAAATCAATTCATTTATATTCCCTCTCAAAAAACATAGGGGTCCTTTTATTAAGGTGCGCTAACTGATTGTGCATGCATTAAAGATTAGCATGTGCTAAATGCTAAGGCATCCATTATATTCTATGGGCGCTTTAGCATTTAGTATGCACTAATCTTTAGCACATTCTAAATTATTAGCTCACCTTGATAAAAGAACCCGCATAGATTTTATGCATTTTCTAAATTGCATCACATCTGAAGACTGCTTAATTTCAATTGGCAGCAAATTCCACAGTACTGCTCCTTGTATTAACAGCATAGATTGACAAATTCTAGTTATACGCAGGTACTTTCCTATCCCTAGTGGGCTCACAATCTTTGCCTTGTACCTGAAGCAATGGAGGGTTAAGAGACTGCAGTGATAAATGAACCCAGTTCCTTAGGTTCTCAGCCCATTAGGCTACTCCTCCACTCCGTTGGTTTTAGAAAAACAGCCAATTCCAGCAGTTGATCCATAAAACAGAGGATGAAGAAGAGGAAGACTCCAGCTGACAAGAGGTACTGTATTCTCAACTTTTGGCTAAAAAGACAAGGTCAGCGAAGGGTGAGAAAGAAAGCTACCAGTAAGATAGATAAATGCATGATAAACAAGTTAAAATGAGACAGTGTTCTCCCTAGCGCCTTTTAGCCGGGTGCTCCGCCTGGCTAATTTTGGTGAGCACCTGGCTGTCTTTCTCCAATAAGTTAAGTAACATTTTGAGTAAGCAACATTATGAAAAAAAAAAAAAGTTCTGTGTCAGCATTTTCTCATGCTACGTCCCCCTTCCCTCAGGGCATCTCTCCCACACTGCATTTGCAACTCCAACACAAACAAGTTCCCTACTTCGAGGTCTGTACAGCTCTCACCGGTTGGTCCTCGTTAAGCGGCTGGCACAGCTAGGGGTGGGGAGCAATGGAGATAAGGCGGCAATCAGCTCAGCCAATAGGAAGAGCAGCAGCAATAAGGGGCAGATTGATTGGAGGAATGCATCGCTCATGCCATGATATTTTTAATCTTGGCGTTGAAGCGCTGTGCAGCAGGATCTCTTTGCATTCTCCCACCTAACCTCCATCATACCGCATCGCTTTATGGGAAAGTTGCCAGTGCTTCCGGTGTTGGCTGACCTGGAGGAGAGCGGTGGGGATATGGGGACAGCTGTCTTCCACTTCTCTCCCCATAGAATGTGCTTCTACAAGGACCAGATACTGCACCAGGTTGATACTATAGGGAATGGAACCTAATTGGAGGAAAAGATCTCAGATATACCTATTAAGGGGATCATATAAAGTTCACTCCAAAATATCAAGGTAGTAAATATCCATCATAGATCAAAAAACCTCCAACCTACCAATATTTAATAAACTTAATAGTGATGTACTTTTTATAATTTTTCTAAATTTCCTTAAAAAATTTATCTTAGCATTCAAGTTGGATGAACCAAATAACTTATGTATAAGCTGAATTATACAGCATGTACATTCATACAAAATTTTTGGCATAAGCAGGTGCAAGAAAAATGAACATTTATCTTGAGTTAGTAAACCATCGCAGTGTTCTACTGCACAGAAAATGGAGACAACGCTCCCTGATATCAAGCTGAAGTCACTGCTTGATACAGTCAAGCTCAATAGTACTCGACGGGTCCCGATTCGCCCTATTAGCCGGGCTTTATCAAGAAACGAGCTGTGACAAAATATATGTAAACACATAGTTTTAATTCAGTTAAAGCCTAACAAATTCAAATTCCAAATACCATGAAGCAACTTACTTGTATGGTGTGATCGATCAATACAAATCACACCGACAGCATTTCAAAATGGCGCTTAAATCTAGAGAACGCTAACGCATGTGCAATAACAACTATCACAATGATTGGTGCATAGATCTAACATACAAATCAATTTGAAAACGCTATGATTGGTATATAACTCTAATATAACAGTGAGTTTAAAACCCAATAATTACATAGGCACATACATTGAAAAGATTTAATATGTAAATACTGCATAATTATGTTATAGGAATTAACTGAAAAATAACTAGAAAAATCAATCCAACAGGCTTGAGGAAACCCGGAAGGAAAGACAAGAGAAGCACCAAAATCTACAAAAACGAAGACCACTCCAGCTTAGTATTCAAGCCGAAAAGGTACATACTGTTTAACCTAAAGATCCATCTGGGTTCACATTGTTCCAAGCGATTGATTCTATTACCCCCACGGGGAGATACAGATTCTACATCAATGACAAAGCATCTTAAATAATTAAAAGAATGCTTAAGTAGTTTACAGTGCTCAACAATAATCTCTGAACTTCTTCCATGTTTCAAATTAGATTTATGTTCCTGCATCCTTGTTGTTAAATCCCTTGAAGTTATTCCAACATAAATTTTGTTGCAAGGGTAACTGATAACATAGATAACAAAAGTAGTTTTACAGTTAGTAAAATGTCTGAGGATGTATCTTTTATGATCTTGAGGATTAATGAATTCTTTACATTCCTGTGTAATATTGCATATACTGCAAACACCACATTTGTAATGCCCAACAACTCTATCACATGTTATCGTTTTACCAATTTTTGAATTTTAGATGGATGGACTTAAAATTTCTTTCAAATTTTGATTTCTAGAAAAAACCAGTTGAAGTCTCTTGTGTTCAAAAACAGGATGTAAATTAATGATCTCCCAGTTCTTTTTGATAATATCAGCTGCCACGGCACTTTTTGAATAATATCTTAGAACAAAAGTCTCTTTGTCATCTTCAATATTTTGTCCTTTCAATTGATGTAGCAAATGATCTCTATTAATAAATTTAGCTCTTCTACATGCTCTTTTGACAACTTTTTTAGGATAACCCCTTGATTCCAATTTATTTTGTAAAACTTTAGATTGTACATTATAATCGTGTAGAGAAGAACAATTGCGCCTCATCCTCACCATTTGGGAAAACAGGAGACTTTCCTTAAGTTTCACAGGATGACTATTATCAAATATGAGGAAAGTGTTCCGATCAGTACTTTTGGTGTGAACTTTAGTTGAAAAAGTTTGAGACTCTAACATAATGTCGACATCCAAAAATTGGATACGGTTCGTGGAAGCCTTCATTGTAAATTGTATCTGGAGTTTACAAGTTCCTAACCATTGGAAAAAGGAATCTAATTCAGATGGAGAACTGCCCCATAACATAAAGATGTCATCTATATATCTATAGTTACAGTTGTACTCAATAAAGAAATTTTTTGTGAAAATCTCAGACCCTAAACCCGTGACTGGTGATATCATCAAACTGGGGTTCATTGGGGGACCATCATCGTTTTTCACTGTCCCCTTACCATCCAACTAGATCTTAATATGTAAATACAGATTAAAGAAACTTATCTGTCAATCGGATGGTTTGATCCCATTAATGATCCTCAGCGGTGAATAAATTATCGTGCTTGTAGTGTACTAAAAATAACTGCTGTTACTCCTCCTTATTATGTCCATGTCCCCCCGACTCGAGTTTCGAGAAAGGTCTTCCTCAGGGAAGGACTCTGTTAGAATGAGCATACAGAAAAATAAATAAATGTGAAAATACTAAATGTAATAAAATTTAAAAAAACTTTAACGGGAACCTAAAATATAATTAATCTTATGAGACAAAAAACGTCTACCTCTATCTATTAACAAATATCAATCTCATACCTGTTACTAGCTCCCCATACAAACATGGGGACGAAATATGGAAAGGAATGAACTCAATGCCCGAAAAGCCAACCTTAAATAGAGATCTTAAGAGAACGCCGTCTTAACGGAAATGATGTCATTGGGAGGAAATGGAAACAACTTAATCACACTCAAAGAGACAGCCATTCTATCTCATGATTCAATCCGTTAGGAGTCAAGGTACACCATTCATAAATGAACCTTTGTTCTTTTCTGATCAAACATCTTGAAAGATCACCATTGAATTGTTTAATGTGTAACAATACGGTGTATCTTAAATCATGGATTGTATGCAATTTTTCCAACCAGTGTGCGGTGAGGGGAGCTGAAATTCTTTGGTTGCGAATACCGCTGATGTGTTCAGATATTCTGACTTTGATTTTGCGGGAGGTTTGACCTATGTATAGTTTGTGACAAGGACATTTAATGCAATAAACTACTCCCGCAGAATCACAGTCAGTTCCGGATTTAAGTGTAAAATTTTTTTGCATTGCCCCTGGGATATTGATCTGGGAAATATCCCACACATATTGACATAATTTGCATTTACCACAAGCATGATGAGGGAGACCTGAATAATTTTTGTCGTGTATGGAAGGTCTATATTTTAATTTTTCTCCTAGGTTAGAAGCCCTGGAGAAAGCAAATTTGGGTTTATCTTTCAAAACTCTATGATATTGCACTATCGGCCAGTGTTTGAGAATAATGTGTTTTATATCAATGCTGTTGTTAGAATATGGCATTACGCATACTATCTGTTGTTGATGTTTAAGTTCCTTACATTCACTGTTGGTTGTCATAACCCATGGGCGATGGCAAATTTTTGCCCTTTTCCAAGCCCTCATAATAATTTTATGAGGGTAACCTCTTTCTGAAAATTTTTTATACATAATGGAGGCTTGAATGTCGAAGTCCTCCTCAGAAGAACATAATCTCCTCAAACGGAGGAATTGTCCTACCGGTATACTGTTTTTCAATGGGCGGAGGTGAAAACTCCGATATTGTAAGAGTGCATTACGATCTGACGTTTTTCTGTGTAGAGTGGTGGATAGGGAGCCTTGTACAATTTTAACTGTTATGTCTAAAAATGAAATCTGATTTCTGTCATGATGATAAGTGAACTTGATATTAGAATCAAGGGAATTAATATCATTCATAAACATCTCTAAATCTTCCAATCCACCACTCCACACAAAAAATACGTCATCAGTAAATCTCTTCCAACTTTTAACATATCTGAAAAAGGCAGATTTGTACACCAAGGACTCCTCAAATTGTGTCATATAAAGGCATGCCAATGTGGGTGCAACGGTTGCACCCATTGCTACACCTTTGGTTTGTAAATAAAATTTGTCTTCAAAATTGAAGTAGTTGTTGTACACTACCACTTCAGTCAATAATTTCAATAAATTTTGTTTCGATTTAGGTATAGCCATTTTAGCCAAAAAGGATTTTACCACAGAAACCGCTGCACTTTGGGGAACATTGGTGTACAATGCTGCCACGTCAGCAGTAACCAAAATACATTGATTCCACTGAACTAATTCAGAAATTTCATCTAAATATTGTCAAAAATGCGTGGAATCTTTAATGTAAGATTCCACTAGCGGCACGTATTGTTTAAGGAACCCATCTAAATATTGGGACACCGGTTCTAAAATAGAGCCGGAGCCAACTACAATGGGATGACCTGGAGGATGGGCATGAGATTTGTGAATTTTAGGGATGAAGTGTATAAACGGGATCTTAGGGTGATCAACCGTAAGAAATTTTAATTCTTTAGACGTGATGACTTCATCTGTCAGGGCTAAACCTAAAATATCGTCTATTTGTTTTTTAATTGTGTGCGTGGGATCTTGTGTATGGGTGGAATAGTATGTTGTATCTTTAAGTTGATTATTTGCTTCATTTTGATAATCGATATAATTTTGAATCACAATTCCTCCCCCTTTATCTGCCCTGTTTATTATAATGGACTTGTCTTGACGAAGGGTGTGTATTGTATTCCATTGGTCAGGGGAAAGAATAGAATGGAACTTTTTATGTTTGCTTTCAAGTTGCTGTATGTCTTTTAACACTAGGCGTTCGAATGAAGTTATAGAAGGGTCAAGTGCTCCAGGGGGCATCCACAATGACTTATTTTTTAGACCAATGGGCAAACCAGAAGCAGATTGATTGAATTCTTGGTCCTGGAAAAAGACCTTCAGGCGGATGGATCTAAAAAACCTTTGGAGATGAGACCGAGTATCGAAACCATTGTACTTGGTACTTGGAACAAACGACAACCCCTTGGATTACAATTCTTTTTCTTGTTGTGTTAGTACATGTGATGATAGATTAAAAATACCTACGTCAGGACTGCTTGTTGCGTTTTCTTCTGTTTGTTGGTACTTCGGGTTTCTATTTTGTTTGATGTTGGACCCGCGTCTCGATATTGAGGAAGCCTTAAAAAAGAATCTGGAAGATCTTATGTCATTGCTGTTTTAATCGATGTAGACTTGGTCACAGCCTTGGAATCAGTATCAGATGAAGACTCACTAATAGATAGATTGAAGGCTACAGACTTAGAGGCTTTATTTCTACGCTGTCGTTTGGTTTTAGAATTACGATTCATCCATGGATAGATGTACCCTTTAGTGAAATCAAATTCATCACGACGATACTTTTTAATTTTAAGTTGACGTTGTTCGGTCTTATAAATATTCATTGCTGCAATGTGTTCTGAATATGCATTATCAAAATTTTCCTCTGTAGTTTGTTGTTTGATAGCTTCTATCTTGTCATTAAGGTCTGATTCCTGTGTTGTAATTATTGGAGCAAGTGCATCGATAGTAAGCAGCATTAAATCGATGGAACACCTGGTTAAGGTTTCATTCCAATTCTTTAAAAACTCAGGATTTTCTTGAAATCTGGGTTCTTTATAAAGGCGTAATCCTCGCGGGACACGATTTGAGTGGCAATATTCGACTAGAGCTGCCGAGTGTAATTGTGATCTAATTAGGGCTTTATGTAGATATTTGATATCTTCCCATGTGCTGCCCAATTCTTGATCATTTTCATTAAACAGTCTAGTGCTAGCCATTAATGAATTGATGCGTTCATCTGACAGACCAGATTTAGAAACCCAGCCTAGGGAAGCCATGACTCTCCCACGTACTCAATGATCACTTTTATATGGAGAGATAAATTACTTAATAAACTGTGATAATATAATCAAACAAATGCATACTATAGTTGTACTCAATAAAGAAATTTTTTGTGAAAATCTCAGACCCTAAACCCGTGACTGGTGATATCACCAAACTGGGGTACATTGGGGGACCATCATCATTTTTCACTGTCCCCTTACCATCCAACTAGATCTTAATATGTAAATACAGATTAAAGAAACTTATCTGTCAATCGGATGGTTTGATCCCATTAATGATCCTCAGCGGTGAATAAATTATCGTGCTTGTAGTATACTAAAAATAACTGCTGTTACTCCTCCTTATTATGTCCATGTCCCCCCGACTCGAGTTTCGAGAAAGGTCTTCCTCAGGGAAGGACTCTGTTAGAATGGCCCCTCCCCCTCCTCCATCAAGCTGCGCTGCTGAGCAATGTGAGCTAAATGCTGAGCCACCCATAGGATTAGAATGGGTGGCTCAACACTTAGCTTATGTTGCTTGACAGTGCCGCTTCATAAAAGGGGTCAGGGGTTATATAGCTGGTAGTACATTTTAGATTTAAAGTGTGTAAGCCTCATTCCTGAAAACTGAGTACAGTAGCCTTGAAAGAAGTTATAACTGATATTTCCACAGCAATGTCAATTTGTTTTCAAAGTTGTCTTCTTCCTAAGAGGTAGTGCACTTTAAATGAAGGGCCACTAAAACACGAACTAACAAGCATCTTAAGTAATGACTTTGTGTCTGGGAGCTAAAATTTACATTTTTAAACTGCATCTTATAGCATTATAATAACAAGACAATTTCCCTAACCAGATATGCAATGAGGAAAACACTGCTGGTGAGATTTTTTTTTTTAACAGCTGGAACTTCCTCCCTGGGGTTCCCTTCAATTTAAGCCCTGAAGAGTACAAAGCTGTAAGTTACTGAGATTCTGACTGTTTTTATTGGTTACGAACATAAATCAGGTTCAGAAAGGAGGATGATTTTAATGGGATTTAAATGAGGTTCACTGAAAAAAAAAAGAAGGATAATGAAAATTCTTTAACAATGTTGTGTGAGTACTAATAAACCATTAAAACTGAGAATTGGTTTAGGGGCATCATAGCTGCCATTTGGAAATTTGAAAAAACTAATGAGAGGTAATAACAAAGATGGTACCTCAAGCCAATTATGCATGCAGCTCTTTAGCATAAACAATTGTTATATAAAAGGGAACCACTTAATTACAACTATATAATACTTCCCAGTCCTTGTTTCATGTAGATTATTTTCCTGACTTTTTAATAATATATAAAAATGATAATAAATTATCTGTATAAAAACTTGCACAGAAAAATGCAGAACATTTATCCCCTAGTTCTAGAGGGCTGTGCACAAATTTGCAATTAATGTGCAAATATGTGCATGCAAGTTATACGAGGGTTCTTCAAAACGTTTCTGCACGTTCATATTTGTTTGCGGGAAATGGTTGGGGCGGGAGAAGTGGTAAGAGGGCATGTTGTTGAATATCATATGACTAGTCAGTCGGGCAAGAGAACTCACTTTGCAGGTAGTGATGTAATTTTCTTTTGAGATATTTAATAAATAGTGTTTAAAAAATAAAAGTGTGAAAACTGTTTGAAGATCACTCATAGAATAAGGGCAGTTGCACATGTAACTTAATTCAATAATGAACTGATAATTGGTCTTAAACAATAATATACTATAATTGACCATAATTAATAGCAATTAGCAATTACACACTTAACTGCCCCAGTCAATATTCTATAAGTGGAATGCTCAAATTCCAAGCTTGCAGCTGAAAGGGGGCATGGACCTGGGAGGCATGGGTGAGTTCCAAGTATCCACAAAGAGAAGCAACAACCTCTACACCTCCATCCCCCTACCTTCCGGCCCCACTCTTCAGCTTGAGTTTTCAAGCAAAGTCCTAGGCATCATCTTAGACTCCTCTCTCTCCTTCAACGATCACCTCAACTCCCTGGTAAAAAAATGCTTCTTTAGCCTCCATATGTTGAGGAAAGTAAGATCTTGCTTTCATCATTCTCATTTCGCCATCCTCGTTCAATCCACCATCCTCTCTAGACTAGACTACTGCATCTATATAAGCCTAACTAAGAAAAACCTCCATAGACTTCAGCTAATTCAGAACGCCGCGGCCAAGCTTATTTTCGCAAAAGGCAAGTTCGATCACGTTTCCCCACTCCTCTCTAAGCTCCACTGGCTCCCAGTATACTCCAGAGTCCTCTATAAATGTGCCTGCTTAGCCTTCAAGATTCTACATGGCGTCCTTCCTCCCGTTATCCCACTCTTCTGGAATTCCTCAAACCCGCTCTCTTCTAGACCCTCTCAAAAACTGAAACTATCTTTCCCATCTATAAAAGGTATATCCTGCGCAGGAAAACTTGGAACATCCCTCCCCTTTAGAACCACGGAACTCTGGAACAACCTCTCATCCCCGCTCAGAAATTCTAGCTCCTTCCAATCCTTCCGTAAACGCTTGAAAACTTGGCTCTTCTCAAAAATCTAATCACCTCCCGTCCTCTAGTACCCTGCCCCTCTCTATCTTCTCAGTCCCTCTCCTATATCCCTTCTTTGTAGTTCCTTTCCTCTCAACCTCTGTAAACCGTGCCGAGCTCTGCGCATGCGGAGATGGTGCGGTATACAAACCTAAGGTTTAGTTTAGTTTAGTTTAGTTTACACCAAACAAGGAAAGTCCAGAAAAGAGCAGACAAGACCAGACCTTCAAGCCAAAATATATACTTTAATGACAACCAATGTGTCAGTGTTTCATAGCCTTTTTAGAGACATCAAAATGCCCCAGAAGCGCCTTTTTATACTTTGGCCATCTTTGAGTAGATTCATTTGAGGACTCCTGATGCAGGCTCTACAGCCAAAACATGGTCTGTTTCGGGTCTGGTTTCATGTTTCACTTTATATGGCTGTCATTAAAGTACATCTTTTGGCTTGAAGGTCTGGTCTTATCTATTCTTTTCTGGACTTTCCTTGAGTTGTGAACATACCAGATAGTTATGTACATGGGCTATAGAATGCTAAATTTATGCACCTAACTGCCTATAATTAGGTGTGAACATTGGCACCAGCCATTGAGCTGGCATAAGTGCTTCTGCCTAAACTTAAGTCCATAAATCCAGACTTACACTAGAATTTGTTTAATAAACTAAACTAAACTAAACCTTAAGTTTGTTTACCGCATCATCTCCATAAACATAGAGCTCGACACGGTTAACAGGTAATTCAATAAATGAGGAAGGACATAATAAGAAATAAGAGGTTAAGAAGAGAATAGCTAGCTTTACATTTTAAATAGATAGCTTTACGTATTGGAGAAAAGCCAGGTTTTCAGATGCTTTCGGAATAATTGGAATGAGCCTAGGTTCCGCAGCGGGGCAGGGAGGTTATTCCAAAGCTCAGTGAATTTGAAGATAAGGGATTTCCCTAATTTACCTGCATACCTGACACCTTTTAACACCTTTTAACAGTTGTGTGAACAAATGACATTATAAAATTTGAGCTTAGCATGAATCATCCTAGTGCCTAAATTTTACCACTTGTGAAAATTTACCCCTTAAGGAACTGCCTAGATCTACATACAAGAAAGCACTTAAATGTTGGCATTTAATCATTTGCATGTGCATTTGAACACATATGCATGCAAATGACCATTTTCCACTCTTCTGAAGTACTCGTCAATGTTCAGTAACGTTTACTTTGCAAATAGATGGAGTTTGAATGGAATGTGGGCATGGTGCATATTAACACACATAGAACATAAAATGAAGTACTTTCACAATCTATGCCAGCGTTTTTCAACTGGTATGCCACAGCTGGTCCACAGGTATGCCATGGGAGTTGAGGGCCATGTTGGAACAAAATGTACCTTTTAAAAGTTTTCTTGTTTCTAGCAGTCAGTGGCAGCAAGCAGTAATCCATACAATCTGTTGCCTCAACCTTGCAGCCGACGTAACTCTCTGCTTCCATATAGGTGGAAAGTGTCAAAGACAAGGTTCTGGAGTCAGTACAAGCAGGCTTATGAATTGCAGCTCATTGGTGCTAACTGCTAGAGACAAGATCACTTTCAAAAGGTATGTCAGAGGTATCAATGCAGAGATGCCTGGTTGCTGGTGGGAGAGGAGACAGGATGGAAAGATGCTGGACTATTTGTGAGGGTGGAGGAAAGAGAAGGTAAATTCTAGATTATTGGGTGAGCAAAGGTAAGATGCTGGACTATGTGTAGATGTGGGGGTGGGAGTGGTGGAGGGAAGAAGACAAAATACTGGCTCATGTGTGGGGTGGGTGGGAAAAAAGGTAAAAATTCTGGACTATGTATGGGGGTGGGGGTAATTGAGGGGATGGGGTAGAAGGTAACATTCTGGAGCATGTGTGGGGGTGTGCCATGACAATTTTAGCACCATGTAAGTGTGCTATAAAATGAAAACAGCTGAAAATCATTGATCTAGGTACAAGCATTAATACTAGCTCTATGCTTGGTACAAGTGCTCATGCATTTGACCTTTTACTCTAGTACAGTAAAACCTTGGAATGCAAGTGACTTGGTTTGCAAGTGTTTTGCAAGACAAGCTAAACATTTTATTAAATCTTAACTTAATATACAAGCAATGTCTTGCAATACAAGTACATACAGTATACACACATCACAACTGAGCCAAGTGTAATGACTGCACAACTGAGCTGCAAGTGTAATGACTGTTCTAAACAAGCAAGGTCTTGCAATATAAGTATATATAGTATTTTGTATTAAAGTTCTGGGGTTGTGGAACAAATCATCTGAGTTTCCATTATTTCCTATGGGGAAATTTGCTTTCATATATGAGTGCTTTGGATTACATGCACGCTTCTGGAACGAATTATGCTCGCAAACCAAGGATTTACTGTATTCTATAAAGAAAAAGCAGCACCTTCTTGTCTTTATAGAATAGGCTCCAAATAGCCATATGCTTGATGCCATTTTATAGAATTTCTTTCATCTAATATAATAAAATGGTAAGCCGCGCATGCGCACTTCCTATGTGTGTGCTGGTTTTCCGTGAGCTGTAGCGACCCATAGGAAGTGCGCATGCGCGGCTTATGGTTCTGTTTTTCGGTCTGGCCTGCTCCCTGCCATAATGCATTTTTTAGTTGAAAGATGCAGCGGTGGCTCCTCTCATGATCCCCGCCTGCGTCGGACTTCCGACGCAGGTGGAGATTATGAGAGGAGCCACCGCCGCGTCTTTCAACTAAAAAAAAAATACGGCAAGGCGAATAGGCCAGACCAGACCGAAGCTCAAGACCGCAGGAAGGGAAGGGAAGGGAGGGGGGGGGGCGACAAAGAAGAGGACTCCAGCCGCGAGGAGCCGAACGGAGCAGCCAGATTGCAGCAGGCCAGAACGCGGGGAGGGGACGAACGAAGCAGGCAAGATCGCGGTAAGAGAAGGGAAGGGGTGGGGGAAATGCTGCAACTGCTGCACAGGGACCTGGAGGGAAAGACAAATACCGCTGCTGCTGCACAGGGAAGTCAGGGGGGGGAGGGAAATGCTGTTGCAGGGAAGTGGGGTGGAAATACTACTACACAGGGAAATGGAGGGAAAGAATGACAGACAGACAGCAGGAGGGAGGGAGATAGACAGAAAGGAAGAAAGACACAGGGGCAGGGAGAGGGACAGGAAGACAGACAGAAAAAGGGAGCCAAGGAGAGAGAGAGAGAGACAGAAAGAAAGAAAGACAGACAGACATATATTCTAGCACCCGTTAATGTAACGGCCTTAAAGACTAGTATTGAATAATTTGTGATTGCATTACTACTCAAAAATTTACAAATATATTCAAATTTATTTACTTTCTATATACAACTACTAAAATGGTTTGTGGTCTTCATCATAAGGCGTATGTGGACAGACTTAAAGATCTCAATATGTATACATTTGAGGAAAGGAAGAAAAGGGAAGATATGATAGAGATGTTTAAATACCTATGTGGCGTAAATGCACATGAGTCTCTTTCATTGAAAGGAAGCTCTGGAATCATAGGGCATAGGATGAAGTTAAGAGGTGATAAGCTCAGGAGTAATCTAAGGAAATACTTTTTTACAGTAAGGGTGATAGAAGCATGTAACAGTCTTCTGGAAGAAGTGGTAGAGACAGAGACTGTGTCTGAATTCAAGAAAGCCTGGAATAGTGTTCCGGGGAGGTAACCAAGATGGCAGCACTAAGTTAAGTGGTGTGAACGCTCACGTCCGTGGTCCGAATTTCTTCAGATTTTTAAATATTCTGCTTACAAAAAGAAAAGGCAGCGTAAGGGTGCCTACCTCCTCAACGCCCTCGGCTGCTCAAACCAGCGCACAATTGAGCAATGCCTTTCTACACTTCTATCAAGTAGGGGCGAGTTAAGCATCGCAGCGGAAGAGAGTTAGACGCGTTCGATTCCACTAGGGCATGAGATCTCGCTCTTGCCTGCACCGGATGTTCCACCTCCCTGTCCGTCCAAAACCGCTGCCTTTGAAGTTGAGAGCACGGAGGCTGAATATGCAACTGGAGCTCTCGCGGAGGCAGGATCCAGGGCAGATGAGCTTCTGCCGATGTTGACCAGCTCTGGGGACATGTTCCACAACAGAGAGGACACTTTAGCTGCCATCCTGAAAATGCTCCAGAGAGTGGATTTGGCTATCAGGAAGACCTCAGAAGAAGTGAAGACCTTGGTGACGAAGATGGATAACTTTTTAATGGTATTTGAATAAACTAACACTGAAATAAAAACTACTATAACTAAAATACAAAATGAAGTCCAATCCTTTCATACCTATAGAGCTGTTGTGATAAAAGATAGTGTTCTGATACACCAAAAAATAGAAAATATAGAGAACTTTAATCGACGACTAAATGTAAGGATTCTGAACTTCCCCCCCCCCAAAAAAAAAACAAAAACTGGAATTCCTATATATGAAATGTTAAAAAAATATGTGGTGGAAATCTTGAGATATTCCCAGGAGATTATGCAGGCTCAGTAACTTGACCTGAAAAACATATCAGTAATTCTTGAAGAATCGATTACTGATTCAGCGGAGAGAACTACGCTATTGATTTCCTTCGTCTTTTAACAGGATCTGGACTCATTTATAAAACTTTATTTCAGATTTTCAAAATCTTTGTTCTATGATAAAAGAATATGGGCGTACATGGATGTGTCAAAAGTAACACAGGAAAGGCGGAAGCAGTTTTTATCTTTAAGACAGGAAACATTAGCTTTGGGGGCCTCTTTCCTGTTGACATACCCCTGTAAGGGCATTGCAAAATATGCACAAGTTAAATATGTATTTTTTATTCCTGATCAGCTAAAGTCCTTCCTGGAGCTGAAAAAGATGGCCTGAAGTCTTAACCCAGGGTAAATTAGAAAGCAAGATTGAACCACATCAAACATATGGCTCAACCTCAGGAAAGGCTTCTCTAAATCAAACACAGCAACGAGGGTCCTCAACTTTAGGGAGGCAGATTTCGACCACATGAGAGAATTTGTCCATCAAAAGCTGCAAAACCATGCAGAAACTGACAATCCGGAAACTATGTGGTCAAACCTAAAATCCATCCTGAACGAAGCATCTAGCCGCTACGTAAAAACAGTAAGCAAACGCCGGAGAAACAAAAAACCACAATGGTTCAACAAGGAAATTTCGGACCTCATTAAAATGAAAAAAGAAACATTTATTACCTACAAACATCTTGGGAAAAGGGAGGCAAAAGAAGACTATCTGGCCAGATCTAAGGCTGTCAAAAAGGCAGTCAGGGAAGCCAAACTTCAAACAGAGGAAGATCTAGCACGGAACATTAAAAAAGGGGACAAATCCTTCTTCAGGTACATTAGCGACAGGAAGAGAAACAAAAATGGAATAGAACGCCTTAGGAAATCAGATGGAAACTACGCAGAATCTGATACTGCCAAAGCAGAACTGCTAAACGAATACTTCTGCTCAGTATTCACCTGTGAAGCACCGGGAGATGGTCCGCAACTACAAATAAGAAACAGCCAAAATGACCTGTTTCGTGATTACGAGTTTACACCTAGTAATGTCTACCACGAACTTTCAAGACTCAAAGTAGACAAAGCTATGGGGCCAGACAATCTACACCCCAGGGTACTCAGAGAGCTGAGTGAAGTTCTGGCTAAACCAATATCCGGACTCTTCAATCTTTCCATGCGCACGGGAATAGTACCCCTAGACTGGAAAACAGCTAACGTAATTCCACTCCACAAAAAGGGCTGCAGAACGGAGACAGGAAATTACAGACCGGTGAGTCTTACATCCATAGTGTGCAAACTCATGGAAACACTGATCAAACAGGAACTTGACAAAATTCTAGATGAAGAAAATCTACGTGATCCACATCAACACGGATTCACCAGGGGAAGGTCCTGCCAATCTAATCTGATTGACTTCTTTGATTGGGTGACCAGTCATCTGGATGCCGGTGAGTCCCTTGACGTGATATACTTGGACTTCAGCAAAGCTTTTGATAGCGTTCCACACCGCAGGCTGTTGAACAAACTAAAATCGATGGGATTAGGGGATACATTCACAACATGGGTAAGGGATTGGCTAGATGGTAGGCTTCAAAGGGTGATGGTAAATGGTACCCCCTCCAAAACGTCAGCAGTGATGAGTGGAGTACCTCAGGGCTCCGTCTTAGGGCCGATTCTATTCAATTTATTCATAGGAGATTTGACCCAAGGACTTAGAGGAAAAGTATCACTGTTTGCTGACGATGCCAAACTATGCAACATAGTTGGCAAAAGCAGTGTGCCTGACTTTATGACGCAGGACCTAAGACAGCTTGAACAGTGGTCATCAACTTGGCAGCTGGGCTTTAATGCTAAAAAATGTAAAGTAATGCACCTAGGCAAAAAAAATCCACACAGAACTTACACACTAAATGGTGAAACCTTGTCCAGGACCACGGTGGAACGTGACTTAGGAGTGATCATTAGCGACGATATGAAGGCTGCCAATCAGGTAGAGAAGGCATCATCCAAGGCAAGACAAATGATGGGCTGTATCCGTAGGGGTTTTGTCAGCAGAAAACCTGAAGTCATAATGCCGCTGTACAGATCCATGGTGAGACCTCATCTCGAGTATTGTGTTCAATTCTGGAGACCACACTACCGAAAAGATGTGTTGAGAATTGAGTCGGTTCAGCGAATGGCTACCAGGATGGTTTTGGGGCTCGGGGAACTCACGTATGAAGAAAGGTTAAAAAAACTCCGGATGTACTCACTGGAGGAGCGAAGAGAGAGAGGGGACATGATTGAGACCTTTAAGTATATTACTGGGCGTATAGAGGTGAAAGATGATATCTTCAGTCTTACAGGGCCCTCAGTAACCAGAGGACACTCGCTGAAAATCAGGGGAGGGAAATTTCAGGGTGATGCGAGGAAGTACTTCTTCACTGAAAGGGTGGTAGATCATTGGAACGAGCTGCCTCAGAGGGTGATTGAGGCCAGCAGCGTGTTAGAGTTCAAGAGAAAATGGGATATTCATGTGGGATCTCTAGGAGAGTAAGAATCAGGGAGTGGGTCATTGGTATGGGCAGACTCGATGGGCTATAGCCCTTTTCTGCCGTCAATTTCTATGTTTCTATGTTTCTATGTTTCTATGATACAGTGCTGTTTGCCACGTTAATGAGGACCAAGAGTCCAATAACTTCTCATGACAACAAATTACTTTTCATCATGACGGGAGTCGCTATACAACTTATTCTGAAAAACTGGAAAAATTGGGATAGATTAAACTGTGGGAATCCTTGGGCCAAACTTATAAATTTGAATACATGAGAGCAATACAATTGGGACATTATAAAAAATTTAAGGATGTTTGGGACCCATTGACAAAATTTTGTAAAGATTGATAATTGGATTTAGCCCTTTGATTATACGCATCCAGGATGGGTGGGTAGGAGGGTGTGTGTATGTAATTAATTTATTATTGGATTGCAAGGTTGTTTATCTTATTCATTTGCATTATATTAAATGTTTTTACACTTTTAGGAAGGATGGGTGGGGATGGGGAGGGGGTTATGTATTTATTGTATTATTTGAAGGAATTGAGTGCTGTCTATTGAGTTAATTGATTGATAATATGTTGCACTTTATGCTGGTTTTAAAATGAATAAAGATTTAAAAAAAAAGAAAAAGAAAGCAAGTTTGATGCGTTATAGCCTATCTTTGGGAAAATTTTTCTTTCTGTATTTGATTAAGAATAAGCCTCTACTATTCATATTAACTCCCCCAATACTTGTGGTCTAAGGCAGTATAACCAATATGCTACTGTAATTTTTTTGAGCTTTTGAGTAATAATTATATTCAGGAACAAATATGTGGAGAGTGATGAGGAGAAAGCAAATGTGCTAAACAAATACTTCTGTTCTGTGTTCACAGAAGAAAATCCTGGAGAAGGACCGAGATTGTCTGGCAAAGTTACACGAGAAAATGGAGTAGATTCTGCGCCGTTCACGGAGGAGGGTGTTTATGAGCAACTTGAAAAACTGAAGGTGGACAAAGAGATGGGACCAGACGGGATCCATCCCAGGATACTAAGGGAGCTCAGAGAGGTTCTGGCGAGTCCTATTAAAGACTTGTTCAACAAATCTCTGGAGACGGGAGTGATTCCTGGGGATTGGAGGAGAGCGGATGTGGTCCCTATTCATAAAAGTGGTCACAGGGATGAAGCAGAAAACTACAGGCCGGTGAGCCTCACTTCAGTTGTTGGAAAA
This sequence comes from Geotrypetes seraphini, assembly GCF_902459505.1. Classification (NCBI taxonomy): domain Eukaryota; kingdom Metazoa; phylum Chordata; class Amphibia; order Gymnophiona; family Dermophiidae; genus Geotrypetes; species Geotrypetes seraphini. Next base: position 531,027,546 of record NC_047084.1, on the reverse strand, counting down.
ATAATGGAAGTGTTGCTGAAAGAAAGGATAGTGTATTTCCTTGAATCTAATGGGTTACAGGATCCGAGGCAACATGGCTTTACAAAAGGTAAATCGTGCCAAACGAACCTGATTGAATTTTTTGATTGGGTGACCAGAGAGCTGGATCGAGGACATATGCTAGATGTAATTTACTTGGATTTCAGCAAAGCCTTTGATACAGTTCCTCATAGGAGGCTGTTGAACAAACTTGAAGGGCTGAAGTTAGGACCCAAAGTGGTGAACTGGGTCAGAAACTGGCTGTCGGACAGACGCCAGAGGGTGGTGGTTAATGGAAGTCGCTCGAAGGAAGGAAAGGTGACTAGTGGAGTCCCTCAGGATTCGGTGCTGGGGCCAATCCTGTTCAATATGTATGTAAGTGACATTGCTGAAGGGTTAGAAGGAAAAGTGTGCCTTTTTGCAGATGATACCAAGATTTGTAACAGAGTAGACACCGAAGAGGGAGTGGAGAATATGAAAAAGGATCTGCAAAAGTTAGAGGAATGGTCTAATGCCTGGCAACTAAAATTCAATGCAAAGAAATGCAGAGTAATGCATTTGGGGATTAATAATAGGAAGGAACCATATATGCTGGGAGGAGAGAAGCTGATATGCACGGACGGGGAGAGGGACCTTGGGGTGATAGTGTCCGAAGATCTAAAGGCGAAAAAACAGTGTGACAAGGCAGTGGCTGCTGCCAGAAGGATTCTGGGCTGTATAAAGAGAGGCGTAGTCAGTAGAAGGAAGAAGGTGTTGATGCCCTGTACAGGTCATTGGTGAGGCCCCACTTGGAGTATTGTGTTCAGTTTTGGAGACCGTATCTGGCGAAAGACGTAATAAGAAGACTTGAGGCGGTCCAGAGGAGGGCGACGAAAATGATAGGAGGCTTGCGCCAGAAGACGTATGAGGAGAGACTGGAAGCCCTGAATATGTATACCCTAGAGGAAAGGAGAGACAGGGGAGATATGATTCAGACGTTCAAATACTTAAAGGGTATTAACGTAGAACAAAATCTTTTCCAGAGAAAGGAAAATGGTAAAACCAGAGGACATAATTTGAGGTTGAGGGGTGGTAGATTCAGGGGCAATGTTAGGAAATTCTACTTTACGGAGAGGGTGGTGGATGCCTGGAATGCGCTCCCGAGAGAGGTGGTGGAGAGTAAAACTGTGACTGAGTTCAAAGAAGCGTGGGATGAACACAGAAGATTTAGAATCAGAAAATAATATTAAAGATTGAACTAGGCCAGTTACTGGGCACACTTTCACGGTCTGTGTCTGTGTATGGCCGTTTGGTGGAGGATGGGCAGGGGTGGGCTTCAATGGCTGGGAGGGTGTAGATGGGCTGGAGTAAGTCTTAACAGAGATTTCGGCAGTTGGAACCCAAGCATAGTACTAGGTAAAGCTTTGGATTCTTGCCCAGAAATAGCTAAGAAGAAAAAAAAAAAAATTTTTTAATTGAATCAGGTTGGGCAGACTGGATGGACCATTCGGGTCTTTATCTGCCGTCATCTACTATGTTACTATGTTACTATGCTGTAGTTATCTGACAAGAAGTTTATTTTGTTGAAAATATAAATAAAGAATAATAATTTAAAAAAAGCCTGGAATAGGCTTAGACAGAAGATGAGATAATGGTTACTACGGATGGGTGGACTGGATGGGCCATTTGGCCTTTACCTTCCATCATGTTTCTATATGCCTACAAATTTACTATGAATAAGTAACAGGGTCAATTTTCAAAGGTTTTAGCTACCTAACTTTGAATGGCAATGAAATCAAGTCCATTGAAACTTTGCTAGATTTCCTAAATTTCTTACCTATTTTCACTAGGCATCTAACTTGAGATACCAAAACTGTTGGTTACAATCCCTCGGATTCTATAAAGGTCACCCACATTTGGGACCATGAAATAGTTAGTGGGCTCCACTGGGTTAATTATTCGAGCTAACAAGCACTTGATTGGCATTAATTGTGATTGGTGCACTGATTTGGCTATGCGCTATTCTGTAACAATGGATGCCTAAATTGTATCACATGCAACTCAAAAGGGGGCGTGACCATGGGAGGGGTCAGGGGTGTTCAGAAAAGTTTCCGAAAAGTGGGGATCTGAGCCCAATTTGCACACCAAAATTTACACTAGTTTAGGTTGACATAAGTCCTTGCATCCAACGTTAAAGCGTCAAATTCAGGACCATCTTCTATAAACCGTGCCTAAGCGCAGCTACATTGTAGGCAGCACCACATGCAGTTGTCAATCAACCACATGGTGCCATTTACAGAACCACACCTTGCAGCTCCTAAGCAGACTTAGGTGTCACTAGGTGTCCTTGAGGTAGGCACTGGTATATTAGGCTAGGTTTTACCTGGTCTAGCTTACCGGCGGCTATCTCTGACACCTAAGTAAACCACACCTATTCTCCACCCCCAGCCGTGCCTACTTTTCAGGTAGGCATTGTTAGGTGTCTCTAGGCATCCTAAGAGTTCTTTGCGGAACACTTAATTGTTGTTTTTTTAATTGGCTGAAAACTGGCACAGTGAATTACCATGCCAATTTAAAAAAAAAAAAAAAAGTTGCACGTGGATTCCAAAGTTAGGTGTCGCTAGACATTCTTGATTAGGGCACCTGATAGCACCTAATGTAGGCATCCTATACAGAATCCGGCTCTCAGTGCCCAAAGTTGAATGTCAAATGAGATACTTAATGTTATTCTATAATGAGTCCTCATCCCGGAGCTCCATTTTATCGGCACCAAATTTTTGGCACCATTTATAGAATCTGGCCCATTTGTGTATGGAGGTTGTTATGGGGCTGGTGTGTTCTCAGTAATGCACAATTCTCTGGAAGAATGCAGGGCAACAGACAGATATTAATGAGCTTTGTCTCATGAAAATATATAATGCAATTCATTAATAATAAATTGTTGTAATATGGTTCCAGATAAATATCAGAATTTATGTTTTGGGTCAGGAAATACTGAGCATTGTTCGTGCCTGAGGGGTGTAAGTGCCCTTAAATGGAGCAAGTACATGGTAACCAAAAGGTTCTGGCACATCTGGAAGGAGTCTTTTTGGAAGTCAGAGGACAATTAAAGATAGGAGGCTTGGTATCTTAAAAAGGACAGAGGTTCAGCTTAGTGAGTGGGAGGGGGGATGTTCTAGGAGATGGTACATCTCTGGGGAGAAGCAGTCAGGCCAGCTAACGGCGGCGACTCCGGACACGAGCTGGGCCCTTCCCATGGACTGGCCCAGCTGCGGTGCGTGCCTCTCCCCCCTTCCCCCCTCTAACCCCTCCCCAGGCAAGGGGGTAGCAGGGTGGGCTGGCGTTCCACCTCAGCCGGCGGTTAGGAGCTGAAACTCTAATCAAACACCAATTAGATAAGATCCTGGATGAAGAGAATCTACGGGATCCCCGACAACATGGATTTACTAAGGGGAGATCCTGCCAATCCAACCTGATCAGCTTCTTTGACTGGGTAACGGGGAAGCTGGATATTGGGGAGTCCCTGGACATCGTGTACCTGGACTTTAGCAAAGCATTCGATAGCGTACCACACCGCAGGTTACTGAGCAAGATGAGTTCTATAGGATTAGGTAACACATTGACGAAATGGGTTGGGAGCTGGCTTGGAGGTAGGCTCCAAAGGGTGGTGGTGAACGGCACCCCCTCTGAAATGACGGAGGTGATTAGTGGAGTACCACAGGGCTCAGTCTTGGGCCCAATCCTATTCAACATCTTTATAAGAGACTTGGCAGAAGGGCTTCGAGGTAAAATAACATTATTCGCCGATGACGCCAAACTGAGTAATGTAGTGGGCAAATGCACAACAGACAAAGATTCAGTGCCCGACAACATGATGCACGACCTACTCCTACTGGAGCGATGGTCTAGGACATGGCAACTCAACTTCAATGCCAAAAAATGCAAAGTTATGCACCTGGGCAGCCAGAATCCATGCAAGTCTTATACCCTTAATGGCGAGATCCTAGCAAAAACGATAGCAGAACGAGACTTGGGGGTAATCGCACCTGGGCAGCCAGAATCCATGCAAGTCTTATACCCTTAATGGCGAGATCCTAGCAAAAACGATAGCAGAACGAGACTTGGGGGTAATCGTCAGTGAGGACATGAAGTCTGCCAATCAAGTGGAGCAGGCTTCGTCCAAGGCAAGACAAATCATGGGCTGCATACGAAGGGGTTTCGTCAATCGTAAGGCGGAAGTCATTATGCCATTGTATAGATCCATGGTGAGGCCCCACCTGGAATACTGTGTGCAATTCTGGAGGCCGCATTATCGCAAGGATGTGCTGAGACTGGAGTCTGTGCAAAGAATGGCCACCCGGATGGTCTCGGGACTCAAGGATCTACCATACGAAAAACGGCTTGACAAATTACAGCTATACTCGCTCGAGGAGCGCAGAGAGAGGGGGGACATGATCGAGACGTTCAAGTATCTTACGGGCCGCATCGAGGCGGAGGAAGATATCATCTTTTTCAAGGGTCCCACGACAACAAGAGGGCATCCGTTGAAAATCAGGGGCGGGAAACTACGAGGTGACACCAGGAAATTCTTTTTCACTGAAAGAGTGGTTGATTGCTGGAATAGTCTTCCACTACAGGTGATTGAGGCCAGCAGCGTGCCTGATTTTAAGGCCAAATGGGATCGGCACATGGGATCTCTTCACAGGGCAAAGGTAGGGGAGGGACATTAAGGTGGGCAGACTAGATGGGCCGTGGGCCCTTATCTGCCGTCTATTTCTATGTTTCTATGAATTAAAACAGGTGTGAACTAAAGGAATCAAAACATTGTGAAGGTCCGCGGCGGGTGTTCATGCGATGTGATTTCTGCCCAGTGCTCTGAATGTCAAAGTGAAAAAATTCAATGAAGCATAGGTAAATGACTCTCTTAAGGTAGCCCCATACCTCATCATCTAATTAATGATGTGCATGAATGGATGAACAAGATTTCCACTGTCCCTACCTACTATCTAGCAAAACCACAGCCAAGGGAATGGGCTTGGCGGAATCAGTGCGGAAAGAAGACCCTGTTGAGCTTGACTCTAGTCTGGGTAGGTTCCCACCAACATGCATTTACATGTCCTGTAATGCACATGTTACTGGCTGTAGAAATGCATTTTACACTGAATGCAAGATTCACCCAGGAATAACATTCCTCATTAAATCTTGTATTTACAGAGCAAATAGTGCCTTTTCTTTAACATATTTTACTAAGCCAGTTCCTTAGGCATTTAAGGGCAGTTCTACAAAGGTGTAATTACATTTAAGTGCCTGGAGGGTGCTTATAAGGACCTTATTCTGTAAAGGAAGGTCAGTGCTTGCTTTCCTTTATAGAATACTAGAGTAACTGTGTATGTATACTGGATATACTTATAAGTAATTAGACATGAGCACTTACGTCAGCTGATGCACATCCTCATGCCTAGATTCTGGGATATGAGCATTAATTGCAGTTGTCTATAAATTATGCATGTTTTAGCCCTGCCTAGGCTACGCTAAGACTCTGTTCATGTGAATGCCCACCTGCAAGCTAGACATTAATGAAGGCATTAATGTAGTTACAGAGTAGTGCATAGAGGGTCACTAATCTAGGGGAGTGCTGACCCGGAGGACTTACTGTCCAAAGAGATGCTGATTCAGAGGTTGCTGATTCCAGGGATATTGTTTCAGGTGTGTCAGGAGTTTTTCAGTAGTGCAGTTGCACTTAATGCCACCTCTTCAGTGCAACACGCTATCAGTAGTCCTGACAGCTAGCTTGTGATAACATCCCATGTACGAGGGTAAATCAAAAAGTAAAGCAAAATACATTTAATGGCTTTAATACTAATAGAAGTAACAGTGAGCAATTGAACATATCACTTTTCCACATAGTCCCCATGCAAGACGACAAATTTGTTGTGTCCTTCAACTAGTTTCTGCATTCCTGCAGAGAAGATGTTTGATGGTTGCTCCCAAAGCCAGGTGAGCAAAGCTTCCTTTACTTCATCATGCTTTGTCCTTTGCACTTTGGGCCGCAGTGATGAACCCATGTCTCATCGCCGGTGACAATTCTCCCTAGAATACTCAGATCTTCTTCATTCTGTAGCGGAGCCGGTACCTGTATCCTCAGAATTCCCCGGACTCTGCTCACTTCAACTCCACCTTCGCGTGCTTCCTTCAAGTAGGAAGTCCTGCTGGAACAGCTTTGACAATACTGGAACCCTAATTGTCACAAAAGAAACTCAAATCCTAGTTCAAAAATAAAGCACTTTATTGTGACATGGGGGAGTCTATGTACAGCCAGTCCTGACTCCACCATTAATAAGGAAAGTCCAGTCACTAAACAAAGTTCAACAGAACTCAAAAAGAAAAGAGCTCAATTATCACCTTAACTCAGGTAAGTAAAGAAAACATTACATAGTCCAAAAGTCATTGTTGTTAGCTGGTTCCAATAACGTTCACACCAAAAATGCTGCTGCCATGAAACTCCACTAGGCTTGCAACAATAAAGCTAGCACTCCTACTAGTGCTATATCCAAGCCTTGAAGTTCTGCTGGCTTGTTCCCAATCAGCTTAGCTAAGCTGATATGGGGGGAGGGGAGTAAGTGAATCCACCTTTTAAACTTTTCTGCAAAACAGAATGCCACGAATGGCTCCACTGACCCACCCAAATGGTAAGTGGATTCTCCCCAAAGTTACTTACTTCCCTCAGGTACCTTAACCCAGCCAAAACATAGCTCATAAACTTCAGGTATTCAGTCACTCAAAGTTTGGAACAAAACAAACGTTGTTTTTTTTTCCTTGTTCCAAATGAACACAGCAGTACTAGCCTCATTCTTTTCCCAAGGCAGTTTACCTTGAACAGCACCCCATTAGCTTATCACTGCTATCTTATAGACCAGACAGAACTGCCACTTAACTCAAGTCCATGCAGGAATCTTCAGGCAATCCTTCTGTCTGTGTCCAGTCCATGGGTTCAGGTACTGTCTGCTGGCTGGTCCCAAGGTCAGTATCAGCTTCAGTCATTTCTATATCTTGGGACTCCAGTGCTCCCTCAGGAGGATCTTCTCCTCCAGCTGGCCCAGGAAAGACTGCCTTTCTCCTTCTGAGGGCAGCCTCTAAATTGCACAACTTTCCACGCCCTGTTCTCAGAGGGGGAGGAGTTATCTGTCCTGCCTGCTTAGGTTTGCCTGAATTCTTGCTCATCACCTTCAGCTGGGGACTAGCAGAGGGAGAGGTATGTCTCAGAGGCTGTTCCAGGCTGTTCCTCTTATCAACCTCCACTCCCTGCAACTGGATTTTTTCAGACTTAAAGGGGCAGTCAGTAATTTCTTTCTTACTGCTCACTACCCTATCTCTTCCATTAGTGTTTTGTATTTTAGGGGTGACCTTAGTCCTAGCACGGCTAGGCACGAGTCCAGCTTTAGGGCTAGGGTCGTGACAATACCATCTCAGGAACAGGGTTGCAACCTCCACACACTGTTGCGTGTGCATATTAGTAAGCTGTCTGGGAGCCCATCGGGCACAGACTTTCCTGTATCCCAAGTCATTATGCATTGTGACAAATGCAGATCCATAGCTGATATCCAGATTTCCGTCAGTCTTCTCTAATCAAGGCATCCACCCTGTCAATGTGCTCTTGTGTGCGCGATGTTGATGGGCGTCCAGAATGACCTTTGTTGGTTACACCTGTTCTTCCCACTTTAATCCTTTTTACACACTCATAAACCTTTCATTGATTCATGGTGCTATGTCCATACTAGTCAATATTCAATGGTGAATTTCCACAGGTTTCACTCCCTCTGCCCAAAGAAAGCACACTACTGCATGTTGTTCTTCGACGGTGCAATCTTGCAATGGAGCATCCATGTTTCTGACCTCATAGCTGCCACACGACTGAAGGTCGAGCACTGCACTATGCATGGACAAACTATTCAACAGATAATGTACGAATACATGTGTTGTATTTCGCTGTGTTTTGGTTATCGCATAATTTAATAATTGCCTTTAATTTTTTATTTGCCCTCTTACTAGCTGTCAAATTTGGTCTTAACCTATCTCTACTCACGACCTGCTTGTATCCTGCCCCTACTCAAGCAAAGTGGCTAGTGTGCGTTATTGCCATGCTTGTTGATTGTAGCTTGTGATATCCATTAGCCCAAGTATGCACTAATGGTTACTGCATGTTACCACCCACACTGTTTTGTGTGATTAAGTAAACAGGCCCAAGTTGCTTCACTTCATTGCCATGCTCCTAGATAGAACAACTAAGAGTGTGCATTTAAAACGCATTTACAGAAGTTTGCCTGGCTTCCCACTCAAACATAAGACTTCCTGAGTCTTATATTTGCTGTCAAAAGTCCAACCAAAAGCCATTTAGATGAACTGAGCCATCTTTCTAGCAGCTTCTCTTAAAAATTGAACTGGTGCTTATCAACCAATATTCATCCAAATATACACCTCACAAATCTGGCAGAATGAAGCAACTTAGGAACCATATGTTTGAAAACTAAATTCTGGTATTTCTAAATGTACTTTTTGTACTGCAATGGGTTGTGAGATGAAATGAAGCATGAAAGAGCTGTAGTCTGCAAGTCATTACAGGACATTAGCTCAGGGTTACTGTTAGGTTCATGTCAGTCTGATGACAATGCTCAGAAAGACCAGCACACTGTATGCTGTTTCCCACCTTTGCCTAACACGTCAAATTCAATTACTGTCAGAGTGACTTAACCTAAAACCTCAGTGAGCTTTTGATTGGATTTTTATAGAAACTTTGAAAGAAAAGTACGCTCTGCTTCCTGAATTCCAGTTTGATGGGATTACGGTTCTCCCTAATTATATTGGAAGTGAACGAACTTTCAAACATTGCAGTAATGAAGGTTCATAACAAAGACGAAAAGTCAAATATTTACAATACATTGAACTAGAAGGGGACACAACCTTGATAAATCAAGATTATAGGTTTTGATCTCATTATATGAGATGGTGAACATCTGGCAAAATTTCATTCTTGCAATGGTTGAAAATTATTTTGGAGACAGATATCTAATACTGTATACTGTCTGCAATTTGTATGACATGCTCCATTAAAAAAGATATTTTCTACAGAGATCTATGCTGTAAAATTTAGGAAGCACATTTCAAAAACTTATTTTTGATAATAAAAAAAATCTATAGCTACTTTTCCCCATGGACTTTCTATACATTTTCAAAGGGAAAGTACAGGCATACTGTGTTATGTGTGTAAAGTGTTCCAGATACCTGGTAGTACTATATAAATGATATTAATTACACTTGTTCCCTGAAAATTGCCTATAGAAAAAGTAACCACAGCTCAAGTTCAGTTTATTTAATATACCTCAAATATAAAACCAATGGTAAATCTATGCGGTTTACAATAAAAATTTTAAATTTAAAATAAACAAAGTAAAAATTAAATAGGGTAGGAAACCAAAAAAATAAAACTAAACATAAAATACAATTGAGAACATGAGGAAAGAGGGAATCAGCGAATTACAATAAAAATAAAAAGGTTGAGGAAAGGGGTGAACAATATGGTAGGGGAGGAAACAGAAAATTTAGTTCTGCCCACACTAATTTCATTAAAGCCAGGAATGCAACTAAGGGCTCCTTTTACAAAGGTGCGCTAGCATTTTTAACGCACACACCGGATTAGCACGCGCTAGCCAAAAATCTACCTCAAAAGGAGGCAGTAGCGGCTAGTGCACGTGGCAATTTAGCGCATGCTATTCCGCACGTTAAGGCCCTAGCGTACCTTTGTAAAAGGAGCCCTAAGTTGCCATCAAAGGGAAGTAAATTAAGAGATGAGGGCCAAGGAGTAGTAGTATGCCTTTAATTGTACCTTGATTTGCATCTGCTTCTTCTTTTAGTACTTTGTACATTGAAAACAACTTATGTAGTTCTCTAAAATGCAAAATTATGCGCATGGTTGGCATTTCTGCCCCTAATCCCACCCCCATGGAAATTTTCCACACATTGCAGCCAAAAGGCCTCTTATGAAATACTGACTACCTTAAATGTATATACTTTTCAGTAGGCAGAGCCAGGGGTGTGGCCTGGGTGGAGTACAGTTGGATTTCACAATTTGACCTGCAAACATTTCTACCTGCCTTATTTACCAATGTGTCTTTATAAAAAGCAGCTAAGTTGGTCCCTTCTTGGTCTATTAACCTTGGTGCCCTGTTATACAATTACCCTTCACAGATCTATCCTAAATAGGTCCCTGAGGATGTCAGCAGGTGTGTGATAGAATTTGTGTAACCCACCTTAAAACAGATGCATATCACATGCAATTTTGAATTTAAAGGTGCATGGCGTGTTATTTAGCATATAGTCACTAAAGCCTAAAATGTAACATGTTCCTCAGAAGGTGTTACTTCTTCACATTCTTCACTCAGCTAACAGTGCATTTGGGGTTATTTATGGTGGAGATGAGCCTACAGGTAAAGAAGATGTAATATTTGATCTATAGAAGATGTGGAAAGATGGGTGAGATAAAAAGAGAAAGTTTGTAAAAAGAGTATGTAAAATAAATTAATGAATCTATATTTACTTAGAAAATAACATACTCACATTTTGATAAAACCAAAGGCTCACTGATGACAAATATTTCTCTAACACCATTCTACAATGTTCTCAGGGATGATTTTATAAAATAAAGGAAACAGCATTGGGATTTGATGAGGGGGGAGAAGGGGGTCTGTGCCAACATTTTCTCTTACATTTTGAGCACAGTCCTTGCTTCTCCCTGGTTTTTTTTGTATTCTATTATTGTATTCTATAGCAGTTGTGTGGCCTTGGTGGTTTGGAATGAGTTTTGCATAGGAAGTGTGGGGAGACAAGTGTCAGCCTACTTGGCTCCCCACACTTCCTATGCAAAACTCAGCCTACTTTTTCAGCTGTAAGCAGGATAAACCCCTCTGTACCAGCATAACACAGGCCAAGGATGTGTGGTGGCCTTCTTCTTCAGTGTCTAGTGGACTAGCTATGTCAGCCACCATAGCACAGGTAGAGTTGAAGCTTACTGCTTCTTGCTTCCACGGTGGCTGGAGGAATGAGCTGTACTAAAAATGTCATTCCTGTTTTATGCACATATATTTAGCATGAAAATAATTTCAGGCGGCTATCTCATACATACTAGATTTACAGAAACAGGAACTTCTTCCTTGCTTCAATTAGCAGCCTCTACAAAGAATCTTCTTAGGCCCTCAGCGTCACCACTCAGAACTCAAACTTATCACTGTTCTGAGCGTTACGTGACAAATCGTCACTGGGTCTGTTTTATCATTTTATCACTTATCAAGAGCTTAAAATAGCTTAAATAATTTTTCTTCCTTTATATTTGAATAAACTTAATTTTAATTTTACTTAGCTTTATGTAGTTGTCTCTACTTTGAGATATCTATGTCAAGCAGGGTGTCACAGCCGACATGTTTCGCGGGAACTGCGTTATCAAGGCTCCACCCCTAGAGAAAATTAATAGACAAAACTTTCAGTTTACGCTCTTGTTCAGAAAGCCTGAAGTATACCAAAACTCCTCTACATACATCAGACTCACTCAGAATGTCGTTCTTGCTTACCCCTTTGCTGTCGACTTCCTCGAATACTCTATAGAGGAGCCGGCAGCGTCCTACCGCTTTAGTAACTGGGACCGCCCTAGAGGGCAGGCCCATTTAGTGACGTGAACTCCTGACCTCAGGGGGCCGGCCCCTTACAGTGCCTCTAAACATTAAACAGACTTCTTCCCCATTCAAAAATAGAGGATCAAACCAAAGTCGTCCACTCTAGTTCTATATTCAACCCGTGTTGAATTACTGTGTTTAAAATGTAAATCCACCATTGTTCCTTGTAATTTAAACATTCTTCAACATTTATCCTTCCCTCCCTCTCGACATTTAACTGGTCAATTACCGTACTCTCCATTTTAGTTGACTCGCTTCATGACCTAAGGTCACACAGTGTTCAACTATAGGAGCTTGCAATATCTTGGTTTTAATTCGTGACTTATGTTCATTTAATCTGACATGGATAGGCCGTGAAGTATGCCCTACATATATTAGGTTGCAGGGGCAAATAAGAATATATATAACCCCTGCTGTCTGACAGTTGGTATTAGCTGAAGATATTATTGTTCGCTTCGTTTGGGGGTTTATCCATGTCTCCCCTTCTATGGTGCTAACACACCATTGACAATGACCGCATTTGTTGTGATGTCAGAGAGAAGGCTTCCGTTTCAGGTGCAGGACGCACAGAGGAGCCACTGCTCGTGGCTTTATGCACTGAATCAGTGAGGAAGAGGGAGCTGGCTCGAAAGTATCGCCGCATCGATCGCACCGTGGACCAGCGGTTTAAGAACACTGTTTTGAGCCTGAAGCACGTGCCGGCCCTGTGGACCTGCAGGAAAATTCTGTGGACCAGCAACGGTCCACGGACTGGTGGTTGAAGAACACTGTGTTACATAATAGAAATCTATCACATTATTTTCTATTATATTTTTATTTCTTAATTTTTAATTTAGTGAGTGAGATATGTCAGTTTTTGATATTTACATTTGCCATCATTATATTTTATACTGTACGGGGGAACTACTTCTTTATTTCTCTTTCTCCAGGGCTGTACTATATGCAGAGTCTGGCTTTCTGGGCATCCAATTAATTTTTATTTCTCTTTCTCCAGGGCTGTACTATATGCAGAGTCTGGCTTTCTGGGCATCCAATTAATTTTTATCCATACGTTTCTATTTTTAGTTTGTGGTTACTTATGCTATTCTTACTGAGGTTCTATCTGTATTCTGCAAGTATGAAGAAGACCAAGTATTCTATTAGCATTGAATGTCTGTATAGGAGAAATCTGTACTAATATGGCTTGTTTACTTTTCCTATTAGGTACTGTATATTGAGCTATTACCCACTGCAGTGTTTGTGGTGCTGCCTTTTCTTAGGTAGGCCCCTTGTTTGACTCCTGGAAGTTAGTGCTGTTATAGTATGATAAAATTGGTCTATAGGTCCTGAGTGAGTTTTATAGAGCTTTGTAGAATGTCTGCTCCTAGAATTTGGATTTGAATTTAGATCACACCTATCGCAGTACTAGTTCAAGTTTTTTAGGAATTTGCTATACCACACATTGGGTAAAAATACCTTCTAGGTGGTTTACATTACATTACATTTGTGATTTCTATTCTGCCTGTGCCTTGCGGTTCTAAGCGGATTACAGTTAAAAGAGATCAGGACATTACCGAGAGAATTACATTACAACGATTTAAGTAAATTACATGTTGTGGTATAGAAATACAAGTATAAGATATCTGGATTTATCGATAGAATAACTTGACAGGGTTCAAGTAGTTACAAGGTTCAGTGGGGAAAACAATATAGGCAACTGAAGAAAGATACCTAATTTTGAAGGAATCAGTTAAGTGGATACCTAAGGGAGATGCTTATTTAGGAGAAGGTTAAATGGATACCTAAGGGAGATGCTTATTTAGGAGTTTGGATATTTTTGGTAAATGAGGTTCAAGGGGATGACTAGTGTGTTATTTGCTGGGGAGAGTGCATGTGCGATTGGGGAGGGGAATATTAAGTAAGGACGTGTTTTTTGAAAAGAAATGTTTTGATTTCTTTCCGAAACACTTTGATGTCTGTTGTTTTGATCATCAGTTTGGTGATGGTGGGGTCAATTTTTGCTGCCTAAGTTGCTAGTAGGCTGTCATAAAGTTTCTTACGTCGGGTACCATTATGAGGGGGGAGCTAATAGGGGAAAGGGAAAAAGGGTTGGTATAAATTAAAGAAAAAAAAGACAAACAAGATTAAGTGAGGAAATGATAGAACTATAATATTCATGATAGGATAAGGGGAGGTAAGTTGCATGAAGGTCATTCGGTTTTTGGGCATCTCAGCTGGAAATGGTGTATGAGAGTGGAATGTTTGTTTATAAAATAAATTATGTAAATTTGTATTTGAAAAGGAAGGTATTTAATTCCTTTTTTTAATTCAAAAATTTTATTGATTTTAATATACAAAAAGTACAAAAAGAGATGGCACCTATCCAATATGAAGGCAACACTTTGCTGTTTATACCAGATTTGAGCAAGAGAACTGCCGAAGCATGGAAGAAATTACTTTGAGCCCGATGTGGTATATTCTACCCGGCCCGAATGAGAGTCACGTTCCAGAATTCTACCAGAGATTACACCATCCCGAAAGATTTAGAGGAATTCATCGAGAAGCAGAATCCTACCCCGATCGACAAAGCTTGACACGTGGCGGGCCCGGCAACACTGCTGTCCTGGAAGGTATTTAATTCTGCTTTAAAACTGTCAAGTGATGTTATAAGTCAAAGGGATATAGGAAGAGAGTTCCATAGTTGTGGACGTTGAATGTGTTCATGCACAATCTTGCAGTGAGTTAAGATGAAAGGTTGTTTCTGATTGCCTGATCTGAGGGATCTTGAAGAGATGTTTGAGATGAGACAGCAGCTAAAATACGATGTTTCTCCCATGCTAAGGATTTTACAGATTAAAACTGAGACTTTATATGTAATCCTGTGGGTTAATGGGAGCCAGTGGGCTTGTTTAAGCAAGGGGGTGATAGGATCAAATCCTTTTGCACTGTGAATTAGACATATTGCAGTATTTTGTATTTTTTTTAAGTCAACAAAGGTCTTTCTGTCTAATCCCTACATATGAGGAATTGTAGTAATCAATTTATTGAATGATTAGGGAATGTGTTTAGATAGTTATTTATTACAAAATTGAACAAACCTCACTATTAGAAGACCCGTGGTATCAGAAAGCATTTCTCTTATGTTATTACTACTTTCAATAGGGTAAAAAAGCCTCAGAACTGGAGCCGTACACTTCATTCTTTTTCAGCCATAGGCAAAAAAAATAAAAAAAAATTATTTGCTCTTATTATTTTTTCTTATTATTTATCTTTTTTTCTTCCAAACCAATTTTTATTTAAAAAAAATCATGCCTTATCATGCAAATAGTGATCCCAAATTGTTAGTTAGAACTTAAACCATCATGCAGTTTAAATAATCCATACATAACACTGGTTCATGCTTCAAGATATATCCATGGGTCAGGGAATAGCAGTTCAACTACATATTCTCTCTTCTTATTATGGAGGGGGGTGATAATCTTTTTTCATAGATTATAATTGTAATTGTAGTTAAGTGCTTTTATAAAATTATATAATTGTATTTTATTTTGTACTTACTTAAGGCTTTAAAATGAATAAAGCAATAAACTATTAAGGGAGACCAAATATTATTGTATTTGCAAAGGGAAGCAGTTCTTTCAGCTAAAGCTTTTTCATACTTACTAATTAGACAAAGATTATTCATGAACAATCTGTCAACATTGTTATCTTTTGTCTTATACTGCTATTTTTTTTCACTTAAACCTTAATAAAAATATTTGAACTAAAAAAAAAAAAAAAAAATGAATAAAGAAATTTTTAAAAAAAGAAAAGAAAAAGGGGAACTTATCTTAAATCTTCATTGTTGTTTTACTTTTAAGTCCTTTTTGGGTCCTGACAATTCTTTATAAGTTTCACTGCTGCTATGCTGTCACTGAAGTGGACAGCGTTTCGTAGGGAATACTTTGCTCCCGTTACTTCAGGGTAATTGTTCAGCAGCTCTTTTCATTTCTAGTCCTCAATGTAACACTGCCGATTTCCTCAAAATGTAACAAAATCGTGCCAACGCTCTTTGAAGACGCTGAAGTTCCAAAGCAGTCACCTGTTTCCATAATCCTGCCAAAAGAAAAGTAAAGAACAAATTGAACAAATCAATCATAATTTGAAGAATAACCTATTTGCTATTTGGGAAGTTGGGGCTTGGAAATAAAGTTTTGAATCAAGGATGACACCTAGCATTCAAATTGTTTTAGTTTGTGGAATGGGAGTATCTTTCAGAAGAAAAAGAGTAGAGAGATTTACTTCTTGCGAGTGTGAAAAAAATGATTGATCGTGATTTTTCAGGGTTTAATTTAAGCTTATGCTCTGACAGCCAGTCAGCAATATGATCTAAATTTTTATTCACTGCTGATATTTCTTCGATAGTATTTGAGTTAAGTTTGTACAGAATTTTTATATCATCTGCATATACAAACATGGTAAATCCAATAGATTGGGCTAGAATAAGCAATGGCAAGACAAATAGATTGAAAAGGAGGGGTGATAGTATTGATCCTTGAGGGACCCCAGTAGTGAGAAGAAATGGCATGGATGATGAGTTATGTGTTAGAACTGCGTAAGATCTATCAGTGAGATATGATTTAAAACCATTCTAATGCTGAGATACCTATTTGTTTCAGGCGTTCAATAAGAAGGGGATAGTCAATTAAGTTGAAGGCTGCAGATAAGTTGAGGGGCACCAATAGAATATTCTTAAATTGGTCTACTTCTTGATATATATAGTTTCTATATTATGAAACTGACAAAGGCTCTTATTAGCCCTTATTAGTCCAGGTGCTTAAGGCCCCTTAGGAGGGGCCTTAAGCACCTGGACCAACTGGAATCTTAAGCCTGTCTCCCAGTACATTCTGGGATGTGCTAGGAGTGGCCTTAGATTCCAGTTGGCCAGATCCATTAAACCAGCCCCATGGGCAGTGAAGGCGAGCCTGCCGGCCGAAGGAAATATCCGGCCGGCTAACTTAATATAAGATATTTGGGGGTCTGGATGGGCTGGAGATATGCTCTTCGGCGGGGGGGGGGGGGGGGGGGTCCCGGTAGGAAGGACTGGGCATCTTTCCTGCCAATTGCCTCCTAGCCACTCAAGCCGCAAAAATGGATACCCGAATTTCCAAACTACTGATGACCACATCAGACTACAAGACATTCAGAAAAGAAATAAAAACAATACTTTTTAAGAAACTCCTAAATCAGCCCTAACTTCACCTAATTTTACCTCCATGTACACAATTTACTGTAAACTGTAATTATCCTTACCTCGAAACTACCTAACTGCCACTCTAATGTATCTTCAATTCCTACATTGTAACCCCATTTTATAAATCTTTTTGTAAGCCGCCTTGAACCGCAAGGTAATGGCGGAATAGAAATCCCTAATGTAATGTAATGTAATTACCTTTTTTTGGCTGGGGGATTCCCTTGCTGCGATAAGTTCAGCAGCCACGTCTACTTCAGGTGCCTACCATGGGCCTAGGGAGACACCTAGGGCTGCCTAAGCTCACCTAAGGCTACTTCCAGATGAAACCACACCCACACCTAGCTTTAGGTGAGCATAGGCAGCTCTAGGCCCCTCCCTAGGCTCACAGAGGTGCCTACAATGCCTCTGGATGTTTTTTTTAAACGTGCGTCCCAATTGGCTGATAGACAGTAGGCCACCTAAAATCGGGATGCCATTTATAGAATTGGCCCCTAACGGCCTTCAGATCTGATGCCTGGGAGTCATTTGTCAACCTACCAAAAACATTAATAGGCAAATCATTTTAGGATTTTCTTTCAAGCGCTGCTGAACATTACTTTTCACATGGCCAGTAAGTAGATGCTGATTGGAAACCAGATATTAAAGCTCCTGACCATATTTCCAGAATACTAGATAATATGTAGAAATAAAACAAAACAAAAAGAATCCAAGTGATACTTTCTCCTCCAGACCTCATTACATTCCCTAACCAATATCTCTCTCTGTCACTCCTGGAGTCCAACTTTTCTTCCACTCTCATCCCCCAGAGATCATGTGCAGCATTTTTCACCACTGCCCACCATCCTCATGCCCATTTCTCCTTCTATCACCCCTATCCAATACCATGCCACATCTCTCCCTCCATTACTATGCCCAACATTCTTCCCCTTTGCATCCACTTCAATCTATCCCTCTGTTACCTCTCTACCTCCATATCTAACATTTCTCCCTCTCATCCTTCTATTCTCCATGCTTCTCTACCTTTATCCTCTCTCTCTCTGTATGCCCAATTTTCCTCTTCCTTTCCCCATGTGCACCATCTCTTTCCCTCTCATTCACATCCTCAGGCCCAACAATTGTCCCTTTCCATTCCGTCCCTCCCACCCTCCTATGTCCCAAACTAGTGTCCCCTTCCTCCCTCCCTTGTGTCCCACGTTCATGCCCCCTCCCTTCCTTCTATGTCCCGAGTTTGTGCCCCCTCCCCCTTACTGCCTTCCAGTCTTTGTCCCACCCCCCGAAGACAACCCATGCGGAAGCCTGCCTGCCCCCCTGCTGCCACTGCCACCTGACAGCTCCACTCAATCATCCCCCACCGCCGCCACAACTCCAGGCAAGGAAGGGACAGGCGCTTGCAGAGATTGCATGCCACCATCCCACAAGCCTTCCCCCTAATGTCAGTTCTGACATCGTACAGAAGGTCCGAGCCAGCCAAGCAGCAATTGGCTGGCTTGAAACCTTCTCTCCAACATCAGAATTGATGTCAGGAGAAGGCTTGTGGGCTGACGGCGTGCAATCGCTGCATGCGCCTGGCCCTTCCTTGCCCGGAGTTGTGGCGATGGTGGGAGATGATTGAGTGGAGCTGTCGGGTTGCGGTGAGGAGAGATCCCGGCAGCAGTGTTTTTATGTTGCTCAATCTCTCGGCGATCAACTTGCGTTGCCTTTGTGATCGACCGGTAGATCATAATCAACGTGTTGGGCACCCCCTGGTCTAATACATACAGTCAAACTCAAAATTCAACTTTGCATTCACAGAAAAAAATGGTTCATGTATTTTGGAGTGAGCTAATAATTGGTATATACTGTGACAGTCAGGCTCTGTGCCTGTCTTGGTCCCTGTTGTTGTCCTAGTGGCCACTGGGGGAGCCAGAGAGAGATCCAGGTGAGAGCAGGCTCAGTCAGAGCAGGGTGTGGCTCCTCTCATGAAAAGCCAGAACACTTCTCCTTCTGTATTTGCTGTGATAGGGGATTAACAGAACCGCAAATACAGAAAAACCATGAATAACTTTTTCATATTCGCTGTTTTCTATTAAAAACCATTGTGAATATAGTGAAACCGTGAATAACATGGTGGGAGACCTGGTCTTTTCCTGAAGGAGATGCAAAACACAGTGAAGAAAGTTCTGGGAATCAGCGATTTTATCTGTAAAAGCTTGGAATCAGCGATTTCTCTATGCAAGCTGATATAATTTTTTGGGGGGGGAGGAGCCAGCATGCTGAAAAACCATGAATAATCGAAACCGCGAATACGGAGTGAGAAGTGTAGTTTGCACTTGGCAGGGGAGGTGAAGGGGAAGACGCAGGTCTCTTCCCAGTGGGAAAGTTCTAGGATACCCAGGATACCAGACAAAGACTCAGGCTTAGGCAGATACTCCATATACATAGTGGTACCCAAGAAAGGCTCCAAAGTTTGAGAGCCACATTTATGTACTTGAGGTCCAGGATTGGTCTCCAAAGTGCCTCATTTTTGTATGGAATCGCTTTGGTCAGTCATTGCCTCAGTGCAGTATGGGAGTTCTTTGCAGCTCTGGACCTGATGGAGGCATATCTGCATATTCCCATGTATGCAGATCACAGACACTTCCTTCATTTTCATGTCTTGGAACAACACTTTTGGTTCACGGCCCTGACCTTTGGCCTTGCCAGGGCTCTGTGGACCTTCTCCAACATGATGGTAGTGGTGGCAGCCCACCTTTACAAAATGGGCTGACTAGTTCACCCATACTTCGATGACTGGCTCATCTGAGCCTCCTTGAGGGAAGAAATGGAGAGAGTGGTCCAGGCTCTTGTGACCCTTCACAGTCTAGGTTGGATTTTCAACTTGAAAAAGAGCCAGTTGCAGCCATTTCAATTGCAGGAGTACCTGGGTGTCCGATTCGACATGAAGAAAGGCCAAGTGTTTCTTCTAGAGGCATGCAAACAGAAGCTTTGGGGCCAAATTTTGGCTTTCTTGATGCAACAGAGTCTATCAGCCTGGGACTATCTTCAAGTTCTGGATTTGATGGCTGTCAAAATAGAAATGGTTCCTTAGGTGAGAGCACATATGCATCCCCTTCAACACCCCCTTCTGTTTTGCTGGTCCCCATAGAGGGACCCTTTGCATGTTCTACTGACCTGGACCTCATCTACCCATTGCAGCATGCCCTGGTGGCTCCATCCACAGTCATTGGCCTCAGGGATACCTCTTTGGATTGACTCTTGGACCACCCACACACACACACACACCCTGAGGCTCTGTAGCATACAAATGATGGTCATGGAGTCAAAAATGTTCTCATTTAAGATGCTGTGCATTTCTTTTTTTCTTTAAAAGAGACATTGTATATTTATATTGAAATTAAAATGTTGCTTTGGAAATGTCTGTTTATATGCAAATACTGATCAATCTATCTGTGCACAGACATAATTTTTATGCATTTATGCATTTGTATATATTTTCTGAGCAAGCAAATAAAAAGAATGAATGAGTAGCATTTTTCAGCAGAACTCTGAATCTTGAATCGCACATCATTTGTCATTCTAAATGAATTCTAGCAACATTCTCATTCAACCCAAATATGAATTAGCATAAAAACTGGAAAGTAAAATGTTGAAAATGGTTTTACTGTAAATGAAATATCAAACCAGAAAAGTTTCCCTCTTCTTTGGCAAGGGCCAGGGCCTGTAATATTTTGAAAAACATACATAAAATGGTTCCTTTATTTCAATGGAGTACATTTCCAATGGCAAAACTAAGAGTTATTACAGCATCTAACAAAATGGGAATTCTTTTCTTTTTTTTTTTATGGCCCAGATATGGGTGGTTCTTTCCAGCCAGCTCACTGGGGAGTCCACTAATCAAGCAGAGAGAGGATGGGTGAACTCCAACTTGTAGCCATTCCTGATAACTTCTAGGACCATTGGTCTGTCATGATAGATTCCCATGCCTCCAGGAAGTCTCACAGCTGGCCTCTGATCTTGTATGGAGGGGATGGAAGCCTGGTAAGTCTAACATGTTATCATGTACAGAGGGGAATCAAGTGGAGCAAGGGTATACATAGCTTAGGGGGTGGAGACGAGAGCTTTGCAGGGAATGGACTGAAAAGCATGTTGGAAGTAAATAGAGCAAGCAAAAGTCTTGTTCATCTGGTATTTCATATATCTGTTATTGCTTGAGGACTTCATTGTCCTGGTTCCTTGTAAGTAATTTCAGGCCCAGAGAAGTTAACAGAAGAGGAAGGGCTTTACTGCCTTTCATAAATTTGTGATGGAGTCCAGGGATCTGAATTGTGGGGGTAAATGATTCCATAGCTTAGGAATAAAGTGGCTGTAGGAGCATTCATGTGCAGTTTCCAGTTGTTTCTCTGTTTAGGAATAGAGGGGGCATGTAGGGGTGCAATTTGGCAACTATGTGGTAGGATGCTTTGTGGTGGAGGCTTTTATGGGCTAATACGAGGCCTGTGAAGGCACAGTGCTTGTTGATAGGTAGCCAGTGTGCTGTGAGTAGTGGAGGTGAGACAGGGTCATGGAAACTGAGATTTTTTAAGGATGCGGATCGCCGCATTCTGTACTCATTGCAGACAGTTCAGGTTTTATACAGTCAGACCATTGAAGATTGTGTTGCAGTAATCCATATGTGAGAGCACATAGGCATAGAGGAGTTGGACAAAAAATACTTCAGTGAGGTAAGGACGGATCCTTCTTTTTTTTTTATCCAGCAGTGATGTGATTGCACATCACTTAATGAACACAACAGTTACTGACCACTTTGAGGGATTCCTATAACATTTACAATCGGGTCTCCTGAAGCAGGAATCGAAACGAGGTCACGTTGGGATCCCTGGAATGTTAATAAGATAAGTTTCAAGCATCACAGTCCATCTATAAGAGTGATGGTTGCATTGTGTGTTATAAGAAGAAGATAGAATACAAGAAAAAATTTTACAAGTATTTATTTCTTTATTCAACCTAGCTTGGAGCGTGATCATTGTTTGAAGATATTGCAATGACTGGAAGTTGAACTCTTTTTCAGCAAGGGGGATGTTTATTCTTTCTTTTAGAGTTCCACGTTTCTGAGCAACTAACATTTAACCTATTGATCACCCTCCACAGTTTGGTCATTCATATAGTTGAAGTCAGTTCATTGGTTTCTTAATTATATGCAGTTTTTCTGACTTTAATTTTTTCAATTACTATCCCTGAAGCATCTGAAGGAAAGATAAATACAGAGAAGAAAGTGAAGAAGGAGAGAAAAACAAAGAGTTTGCAATAGTAACAGTAAAAGCAATGAAACAGCACCTGCTTGCACTCTAGCAGTGAGAAAAGGAGCTTTACTGGCTATAGAAGGGTTTTAATTTCCCACTGAGTCTGCTATAGTGTATTAAGTAAAAAAGGAAGAAAATAGGAAGCAGATTTGGAGAGGACAGATGCTAACTGCAATAACTTCTTTTCTGGATGTAGCATAAAGGTTGAAGCAGGAAGCTACGACTAAAGCACAAGCTAAGATACTTCTGCCTCATTAAAGACTCCTGAGGCAGGACGAATCATTGAGTCGTTGAATGCACCTTTGTGATATTGGAGGAATAAACATCTTCACATTACCAGATGAGTTGGAGGACACATTTTTAGTGCACATGATTCTGATCTGGATAATTCCATTTTGGTTTCTTTGTTTTTCTTTTTGTTGTTTAAGATCTATAACATGACATAATCAAGCTTGAGAAATGGGCATCGACATGGCAAATGAGGTTCAATGTAGATAAGTGTAAAGTGATGCTTGTCGGTAACAAAAATCTCATGCAGGATGTCCAGGGCGGTACTTGGAGAAAACTCCCAGGAAAGAGACTTGGGAGTTCTGATCGACAAGTCGATGAAGACATTTGCGCAATGTGCGGCGGCGGTAAAAAGGGCAAACAAAATGGTAGGAATGATTAAGAAGGGGATCATGAACAGATTGGAGAGGCCGCTGTACCGGGCCATGGTACGCCCTCACCTGAAGTATTGTGTCTAGCACTGGTCGCCGTACACGAAAAAGGACACGGTACTACTCGAAAGGGTCCAGAGAAGAGCGACTAAAATGGTTAAGGGGCTGGAGGAGTTGCCATACAGTGAGAGGTTGGAGAAATTGGGCCTCTTTTCCCTTGAAAAGAGGAGACTGAGAGGGGACTTGATCAAAATGTTCAAAATACTGAAGGGAATAGACTTAGTAGATAAAGACAGACTGTTCACCCTCTCCAAGGTAGGGAGAACGAGAGGACACTCTCTAAAGTTGAAAGGGGATAGATTCCGTACAAGCGTAAGGAAATTCTTCTTCACCAGAGAGTGGTGGAAAACTGGACTGCTCTTCCGGAGTCTGTTATAGGGGAAAATACCCTCCAGGGTTTCAAGACAAAGTTGGACAAGTTCCTGCTAAACTGGAACATACGGAGGTGAAGCTGGACTCATTTAGAGCACTGGTCTTTGACCTGAGGGCCGGCACATGAGTGGACTGTTGGGCAGGCTGGACTACTGGTCTAACCCAACAGCAGCAATTCTTATGTTCTTATGTACGCATGGATAGATGGGAAGGAAAGGTAAGACATGGAAAAGTAGATTTTGAGAAAAAAGCTGAAAAATGTAAGAAAGTTGAATGTTAAAAGTTAATGCCAAAGATGAATATAGAGCAGAAAGTGAAGAAGGAGAGAAAAACAGTAAATGGATAAGAAGGCCCTGGAAGCTTGGGTGGCGTCTGGGTGGAACTTTGACACCCCCCCAAAAAAAAAAAAAAAAAAAAAGTGTTCCACTGCTTATGGTGATCAGTATCTCCTGAAATAGACTCACAGGAGTGGATTGAAGGCCCATGGACAGGGGTTACCATACAACTTATTTTGAGGAACTGGAAAAACTGGGATCAGTTAAATTATACTTTCTGGTGGGAATCTCTTTGCCACACTTTTAAAATGGAACGTATGATTGCTATACAGCAGGGATATTATAGAAAATTTATGAAGGTTTGGGAGCCATTGACAAAATTCTGTAAAGAGTGATTGCTGATTTTGCCCTTTGATCATTCACATCAGGGTGGGTGGATAGGAGGGGGATGGGGAGATACTTTTAATTTGAGAGCAATTGTTGGATATGTAGAAAGGGGGGATGATATATGTATTTGTCATAAATAGAATTTGAGTGCTGTTAAAGTGTAAAATGTCTGTATAATATTCACTTATTTTTGGCTTTAAAATGAATAAAGATATTTAAATTAAAAAAAAAATAGAAGGCCCATCCCTATTGCACTGGAAAGTTCCAATTCCTTACTGTGTTGCCTGGGATAAAATCTTTTCACAATTCTTGCTTATCCTAAATGTATAATCATAGTTCATATACCACACCTCCCTTTTCCACTTTACACATACATTCCAGACAACTTGCAATTTCCTTTCTTTCAATAAATGTGTCTAACATTGTATTAGTGTCTTGCTGAAATCCATATATCCCTGCTATATTAATTAACTATTATGTTATTAACACAACTCTCATAATAGCAGCTAACAAATTGCAATAAATCACATTTGTTTACCAATACAATTTCCTCGAGCCACTTTCTTTAATCATGCTTATAATATTTTCTCAGTCAATAAACAATAAAGGGCAAAATGAACTCAACTTTCTAGGCTGTTGAGTGACCAAAAATGTATAATGCAAATTTTATGAAATAGTCACTCTATAGAGTCAAAATGGTACATATCAGCTCCTAATCGAACTCTGCTCAGAGACATGAAGGCAGTTACCACCGCCTCACCACCCAATCATTGCAGTGTTCAATATGGGTTACTACTAGTGCTGGTGGTAATTAATTACATTTTCACAAGCCACATGGGCTATAGAATATACATCTTATATTGATGACTTTAAGATGTACTAAAGTTTATGAGACCTGGAGGGGCATAATCAAAAAAAACATCTAAGTCCCCTTTTGGCCTAAGGCCTTAAACGTTGAAAGTAGAAGCAGGGAAAATGTCCATAATAAAAAAAAACGTCCAAAAGGAGGGTTTTTTTTATAATGGCCTGCCTCTACGTTCAGCTGTTTAAACGCCCAGACCACCACTACGTCTAAACTTATACCCTATAATCAACCTAAAAAAAGCCTAAGCCCCAAACGTCCAAAACAAGAGCTTTTAGGCGAAGGAGGAGCCAATCCTTCGCCTAAAAGCTGGATTCTGTAACCGGTGTCTGTCAAAATCAACACCGGTTACAGAATCCACCCCCCCCCCCCCCGATGACATCGGGGCAAGAGGGAGCCCAAGACCTCTTGCCCTGCGATCCCCAACCCCCCCTCCGACGACATCGTGGCAAAGGAAGCCCATGCCCTCCTGCCCTGCGGCAGCCCCGAATCCCCGTTGAAGATCGGGGCAAGAGGGAGCCCAAGCCCTCTTGCCCCGCAGTACCCCCGAACTCAACTCCCCGATAGGATGGGGCAGGAGGGAGCCGAAGCCCTCCTACCCCGCGATCCCCAACCCCCCTGATTATGATCGGGGCAGGAGGTAGCCCAAGCCCTCCTGCCCCGCAGCCTCCCCCAATTACGATCAGGCCAGGAGGGAGCCCAAGCCCTCCTGGCCTCTCTCCCCTCACCCCCTACAAGATCAGGCAGGAGGGAGCCCAACCCCTCCTGCCCAGGCAAACCCCCTATCCCCACCCCCCACTACAATACAGGCAGGAGGGATCCCAGGACCGCCTACCCTCGACACAAACCACCCCCCAATGACCGGTCCCCAAACCCCTGATCAGCCCCTGATCAGCCCCCCCCGCCGACCCCACAACCCCCCTTCCCCGTACCTCAAAACGTTAGCCAGATGGACGGGTGCCAAGCCCGCCTGTCCGGCAGGCCAGCTGGCTCCGGAATGGGCCGGATTGGCTCAGGCCGCTGAATCCCTGCCCACAGGTGGGGCCTGCGGCGCCTGGGCCAACCAGAATAGGCCTGGGAGCCTTAGGCTTCTCCTGTGGGTGGGGCCTTAAGCACATGGACCGGGATGGGGGTAGGGGGTCTGCTTGAGTAGGAGGGGTTTGGCTCCCTCCTGCCTGATCTTGTAGGGGGTGGGGGGCGAGAGGCCAGGAGGGCTTGGTCTCCCTCTTAGCCCGATGTTATCGGGGAGTTCGGGGGTGCCCAGGGCAGGAGGGCTTGGGCTCCCTCCTGGCCCGATGTCGTCGGGGAGTTCGGGGATGCCCAGGGCAGGAGGGCTTGGGCTCCCTCCTGCGCTGAACGTAATCGGGGAATCGGGGTGCCACCGGGGCAAGAGGGCTTGGGATCCCTCTTGCCCCATACATAATCGGGGAGTCGGGGTGCCGCCGGGGCAAGAGGGCTTGGGCTCCCTCTAGCCCTGATCGTTGTCAGGGAGGAGAAGGGTGGATCGCAGCAGGGGAGATGAGCCATCTCTCCTGCTACGATCATTGCTGTAGGGGGGTAGGCAGATTGCTGGGGCCGCTGAGCTGATCGCAGCAGCCAAGATCAGCTCAGCGGCCCCTTTTTTGGCACTTATACCTGTTTTGACTTGGTCTAAGTCAAAATGTATAAGTGCCGACTAGGCAACCTGTCAAATGTTTTGGTTATACTTGCTGCACACCTAGGTCTAGATCGGCCCACCTCCCGTCCACCACCCGCCCTTTCCCCTCCTCTAAAAACGCCTCTTTTCTCTCTGTGCATTTAGAGGCAGGGGAAAGGCCTAAGCTGGTTTTAGATATGTCTAAAACCAGCTTTGATTATGGGTACTTGGACGATCAGGCTTTTTGATCATCCAAGTAGCCATTTAGGCCACTTTTTAGATTTTTTTTTCTTTTGATTATGAGCCCCTTAGCTTTTAAATTCACTGGTTCCGACGTGCCACGTTTCGGTACTGCTTCAGGGAACCGACACTAAACTTCAACTTAGTTTCAAACACAGGGTGTAGTCTTTGAAAAGAGCAATTAAAATATTTTAATAATTATTTTATTTAACGAAATACTAAAAACGCATTATTATTACCATACTACAAATTATTTATGGCTGGATAAAGAAAGGAACTCACCAAATACTATGCACGGGTTAACATTTTTGCCTCAAGTTTGCTTTCTTCTTAATCCTCTAACAGCCGAATCAACGCTGATGGAGCGGTTTAAAACCTATGACGCTCCGGCGTGAATAACCAACAATAAATATGTCAAATAAATCATATTTGTTTTAGTGTGTGGAGAAGAAGAAACAGTTATACAGACAATTTAAAACATTCTGAAAAGCATTACCTTTTTGTTGGGCAAAAATAGAACAAGGCACCAGAACCTAAAAATCAGAATTACATTAGATCACAATGTAATTTAGAGGTCATCATCCCTTCTCTAAAGTAAAAATATTTATTAATTTAACATTATCCCAAAAGACTTCTATAAACAAAATCAGTGGTACAATTCTCTGTTATCTTTTCCTGTCAGGAAACCCACAACCTTAATTTTAAATGCTGAGATAAAAAAAAGCAAAGTCCCAATATATCAGAGCACATTTCAAAGAAATAACCCGGTTAATTTCTCATTTTGTACTTCTATTCTCACTACAGTCAAGAAAAAGAGGAAGTCATAAAGCAGAAGTTAAAATAATATTTGGACTTAAAACAGAGTAGACAATAAACTGATTCTATGATATCTGATCATAGTCACAATTACTTAAACCTAGAATACAATATTTCTAATTATTATTTGGTAAGACAAAGTTCAAAAGGATGTTAAATCAATTAGACAACACTATCACAAATTATTTTATTTATTTATTTATTTAAAAAATGTCTTACCTTCTTAAACCTAAGCAGCTTACAAAATACAATCATAATCATAAAATAACATACATGCATACAAAACATAATACAGTCCCAGTATACCGTACTCATTAAAAATCACGTCATTCAGTTAAAAGCCTCCATAAACACATTTTTTGTTAATATCTTCTTAAATTTCTGAATATCCAAAAGTAATCTCAATAGTCCTGTCAAATTATTCCATAATTATATCCCTGCTTTTGAGATTACAGATATTCTCATATTTTCATAGTGTGTATGTAAGAACTCATTGGTAGATAATCAAATTGCTCCCTCTGACCTCAAAGTTCTAGGAGGCTGGTAAAGTGTCATCACCTGTGTCAAATACCAAGGAATTCTATGTTGGATCACTTTAAAGACCAGCATAAGAACTTTAAAGACAATACAACAATATACAGGCAGCCAATGAAGCTTTTTCATCCATGGTGTAACATTCAAATTTGTTTCCACCACATATCAAGCATGCTGTGACATTTTGAATCATCTGTAAAGTGTTGCACCAAGAAGATGCTATTCCCAAATAGAGCATATTGCAGTAATCCAACCTTGAAGTAATTGTGGTCTGTACCACCAACCAAAAATCATATTCTGATAACATTGGTTTAAGTCTATTCAGTAAACACATGTGTTAGAATGCAGATTTAATCACTGACAATATCTGATCTTTCATATTCAATGTGGAATCTTACCAGCCCCACAGAATTTTCAGTTGTTTATTTATCGTAAGTTTCATATTATTTACCTCAATATTTTGGGGCCACATGGGGTCTTCACTCCTTTCAATCAACATCACCAATTTATGTTCTGTCAACACCAATTTATGATCTGTCATCCAGTCATTTATAGCATTCAAACACATTTTGCAATTCAATTCTCCAATCACTCATCGGGAAAAAAAATTGAAAATCACCAGCATAAAAATTATAGCTGACCTTCAATTGCTGAAGCACAATTCCCAGAGAGGCCGTATAAAGATTAAAAAGTAAAGCCAAGCGTACTGACCCTTGTGGAACACCCTTGAACCCAGGCACACACCCTTGAACTACATCAAATTTACTGCCACCCAGTAAATATACAATTATAGGTTACATAATCCCAATTATTGAGACTTAAACAACAAGAAAGTGAAAGGATATGTTTTCATTAAGTAATTTCCTGTTTGAGCAGTATACTACTTTTCCCAGAATTCTCATACACTAACAATATACAGAAGTTCAGTTCCTCTAACATGCAGATTCAATTAAAAATGCATACTATTTATAACTCTAAATATCACACATACCCAGTCACATGCAAATGAAATATTCTAAATCCTAGCATACAATTCTATATAGCTACAGTAGAAACAGAGGATAACATTAGACAAAAAAAACAATTGTAACTCAAGATAGTTTCACATCTTAACAATTCATCAGAACCAACACTGATTCATAAACTTTTAATGCAGTTTGCTTTCTTTTTCTAAGCACAGCAAAGCAAAGTAAGCACTAGCAAACCAAAATTTATAGCATTTTCCTTACCCATTCATACTATTGTGTTATGAGAAATTAAAAGAGATCAAGGCATGGAACATTTGTAGATTGTTGTGATTGGAATAGAGAAGCAGGATACCAGCTTTTCAGTTATAACTAGAAGCAGGGAGGGGAAACAGTAACACTTCTAGTGGTAATAAAAAAAAATCTGACAATTTGAGTACCCAAAAATATTGTTATTATCAGGAGATAATCCTGAAGCCTCTGCCTATATATATCCATTAGATAGGAATCCTCTACAGCTTATGCTAAAGGTGAGACAGGAAAGATAGGAAGAAAAACATGAAATAACAGAGCCCTGAAACCCAAGCAAAGATAGCATTTCAATGAGTAAGCAGTAATCTATGGTGTCAAGTGCCACAGAAAGATCAAGGAAGATGAGGATGGAGTAGAGTCCTTTGGATTTGGTCAGGAGCAGGTCATTGAAGACTTTAGCAAGGGCAGTTTCCTTGAAGTGAAGGAGTGGAAGCCTGATTGAAGGGGGGTCATAGAAACATAGAAACATAGAAGATGACGGCAGAAAAGGGCCACAGCCCATCAAGTCTGCCCACTCCAACAACCCTACCCCCTTGAATTTACCCCCCTAGAGATCCCACATGTGTATCCCATTTCCTTTTAAAATCGTTCACGCTGCTGGCCTGAATCACCTGAGGTGGAAGTTCATTCCAACGATCGACCACCCTTTCGGTGAAGAAGAACTTCCTGGTGTCGCCATGAAATTTCCCACCCCTGATTTTCAGCGAATGGCCTCTTGTGGCAGAGGGGCCTTTAAAAAAGAAGATATCATCCTCCACCTCAATACGGCCGGTGATATATTTAAACGTCTCTATCATGTCTCCTCTCTCTCTACGTTCTTCAAGTGAATATAGCTGCAATTTATTCAGCCTTTCTTCATACGGGAGGTCTTTGAGTCCCGAGACCATTTTGGTGGCCATTCTTTGAACCGACTCAACTCTCAGCACATCCTTTTGGTAATGTGGCCTCCAGAATTGTACACAATACTCCAGATGAGGCCTCACCATGGATCTGTACAATGGCATTATAACTTCGGGCTTCCGGCTGATAAAACTTCTTCGGATGCATCCCATCATTTGTCTTGCCTTTGATGAAGCCTTCTCCACTTGATTGGCAGTCTTCATGTCTTCGCTAATGATCACCCCCAAATCACGTTCCGCCTTGGTCCTAACTAAGGTTTCACCATTTAGTGTGTAAGTTTTGCATGGATTCCTGCTGCCGAGGTGCATGACCTTACATTTTCTAGCATTGAAGTTTAGCTGCCAAGTCGAGGACCAATGTTCCAATAGAAGTAGGTCCTGCGTCATACTGTCTGGTAAAGTGTTCTCACTTACTATGTTGCATAGTTTGGCGTCATCGGCGAATAATGTGATTTTACCCTGAAGCCCCTGAGTCAGATCTCCCACAAATATGTTGAAGAGGATCGGGCCCAAGACCGAGCCCTGAGGCACTCCACTGATCACC
Organism: Geotrypetes seraphini; assembly: GCF_902459505.1. NCBI lineage: Eukaryota > Metazoa > Chordata > Amphibia > Gymnophiona > Dermophiidae > Geotrypetes > Geotrypetes seraphini. The sequence continues at coordinate 530,996,777 of NC_047084.1, read as the reverse complement.
TCCGACGTTTTTGAAGGGGCACCATTTACCACCACTCTCTGAAGTCTACTGTTTAGCCAATCACCGACCCATGTAGTTAACGTCTCTCCCAGTCCCATTGATTTCATCTTGTTCAATAGTCTGCGGTGCGGAACGCTATCAAAAGCTTTACTAAAGTCCAAGTAAACGACGTCCAGGGACTCACCCACATCCAGTTTCCTTGTTATCCAGTCAAAGAAACTAATCAGATTGGATTGGCAGGACCTGCCTCTGGTAAATCCATGTTGGCGGGGATCCCGTAGATTCTTCTCGTCTAGGATTGTATCTAATTTATGCTTAATTAGTGTTTCCATGAGTTTACTCACTATGGATGTGAGACTCACCGGTCTGTAATTCTCAGCCTCTGTCCTGCAGCCCTTTTTGTGGAGTGGGATTACATTGGCTGTTTTCCAGTCCAAGGGGACTTTTCCCGCCTTCAAGGAAAGATTGAAGATCACAGACAATGGCTCTGCCAGGACATCACACAGCTCTCTAAGCACCCTGGGGTGTAGATTGTCCGGTCCCATGGCTTTGTTCACTTTGAGTCTTGATAGTTCGCAGTAGACGCTGCTGGGTGTAAACTCGAAATTCCAGAACGGGTCATCTGAGCTATGCCTTGCTTGCAACTGTGGACCGGACCCTGGCGCCTCGCAGGTAAAGACTGAGCAGAAGTATTCGTTTAGTAGTTCGGCTTTATCGGAATCTGATTCTGCATAAGTCCCGTCTGCTTTCCTAAGGCGTACTATCCCATTTGTGTTTCTTTTCCTATCATTGATGTACCTGAAAAAGGATTTATCCCTTTTCTTAATGTCCTTTGCTAGATTCTCTTCTATCTGAAGCTTGGCCTCTCTGACTGCCGTTTTGACAGCTTTGGACTTGGCCAGATAGTCTTCTTTTGCTGCTCCTCTTCCTGAATGTTTGTAGGAAACAAATGCTTTTTTCTTTTTCTTAACGAGGTCCGAGATTTCTGTAGTGAACCACTGGGGTCTGTTATTCCTCCGTCGTTTGCTTGTTGTTTTTATATAGCGATTTATTGCTTCATGTAGGGTAGATTTCAGGTTTGCCCACATGGCCTCTACATTATTGGTTTCGGCATGGTCTTGCAGTGCCCGATGGACGAAGTCTCCCATGCGTTTGAAGTCAGTGCCACGAAAATTTAGGACCTTTGTTGTTGTGGTCGATCTGGAGAAACCCTTCCGAAGGTTGAACCAAACCATGTTATGGTCGCTGGAGGCCAGCGTATCACCTACCGAAACTTCTGATACGCTGTCTCCGTTGGTGAGTACCAGGTCTAGTAACGCCTGGTCCCTAGTGGGCTCCAATACCAATTGTTTGAGCTGTGCACCCTTTATGGAGGTTAACAACCTTCTACTGCCGCTAGTTTGTGCGGTAAGTGCATTCCACTCTGTATCGGGCATATTAAAATCCCCTAACAGTACTGTGTCCCCACGCAAGGTGATGTTTTCAATGTCCTCGATTAATTCCATATCCTTTTCTACCTGTTGTCTCGGAGGTCTGTAAATCACACCAAGATACAGGCATTTTTCATTTCCTCTAGCCAGGTTCACCCAGAGGGATTCCCCGGTATACTTAACATCTGTGATTATGGTAGTTTTGATGTCTTCTCTAGTGTATAGAGCTACCCCTCCCCCTAACTTGCCCTCCCTGTCTCGACGGAGTAAGTTGTAACCCGGTATAACCATATCCCACCCGTGTGAGTCCGTGAACCAAGTTTCGGATATCGCCACTACGTCTAGGTCGGCGTTCATTATTTCCGTCTCTAAATCTAGAATTTTATTGCCCAAACTGTGTGCATTGACGTACATAGCTCTCCATACCTTATGTTTGCTAAGTCCCTGTATAGAGTTTCCCGCCTGAGTTAGTGTGACCCCCGATGTATTGTTTACAGTGTGTGCACTTACCTCAGACTCAGAGTGGCGACTCACCTCCTCAGGATAGTTACTTACTGCTCCAGAGAATGAACGGATACCCTCCCCCAACTTACCTAGTTTAAAGCCCTTCGAAGTAGGCGGGCTAGTCGACGTCCGAAGACGTTCTTATCTCTTCTGGTCAGGTGGAGTCCGTCTGGTCCCTGAAGTCCCTGCAGTGCCTCTCCATGGTCCAGAAATCCAAAGTTCATCTCCCTGCACCATCCATGTAGCCACTCGTTAGTCCTCTGGATACGCTCCTCCCGGGCTCTACCCTTACCTCTTACCGGGAGGATTGATGAGAAGACCACCTGCGCTCCCAACTGCCTCAGCTTCTCACCCAGGGCTCCAAAGTCTTTGGGTATGGTCTCCGGGGTGTTCCTGGCAGTGTCATTCGTCCCAACGTGGATGAGAAGCATGGGGAAGTGGTCCTGTGGTTTGAGAAGTCTATCTAGACAGGTGGTGACATCTCGGATTCTGGCCCCAGGCAGACAGCAAACCTCCCTTGATTGTATATCCGGTCTGCAAATTGGTCCCTCGGTGCCCCTTAACATGGAATCCCCAATGACCACCACCCTGCGTTTCTTTGAGGGGAGCTGTTCAGTCGTCCCTGGGACTGGGGTCATGTGTTGGACGTCTTCCTGTTCCTCAACTGCAATCCCTTCCTGTAGGATCTGGAATCTGTTTCTCAGGGCGATTTGTGGGGTCGATGTAAAACTGCCCTGTTTGAGAGAAAAGGAAGAAGATGAAGAAGAAACTGAGAAAGGGGGGGGTCTCCTGTGCTTGCCTGTGGAGGAGGTTACCAGCTGCCAGGAGTCGGCGTCCCCAGCCATTTCCTGTACCCCAGTCGTTGGTCTCATGGCTGAGGGTTTGGGTGTCACGAGGATGGATTTGTCCAGTGCCTGCTCGGAGATTTGGGACAGCTCCTGGACTACGCCGTCGATGAAGGCCTCATCCTCTCTAATGCTCCTCAATCGCCTCACCTCCTCCCTTAGGCTCAATAGTTCCTGTAATATGTCTCCTTCCAGCTGTCCCATCTCCTCTGTCTGTGTAGAAACAGAGGTGTATTGCTGGGGGGGGATGGCCTCGGTCTGCACACACGCCTCTGTCCACCGTCCAGGGTCATCCTCCGTCTGTACATAGGCCATAGCCATCCCCTGGATCCCTCCGGTGACTGGAATGCTGGTCTTGATTGCAGTCCTGGTGCTTCTTGTTCTCCCTGCCATTTCAAATTGTTATTTAGGTATGCCTGCCTGTTAGTTAGTTGAGATAGCTTGAGCTGAAAGGAAGTCAAGACAACAGTGGTGGACAGCTCATTCTAGTAGTTTGGATAAGAAGGGGAGAAGAGATATAGGGCAATAATTTGAGGGGCAGTTAGGGTCCAGCGATGGCTTTTACAGCATATTTGAAGGCATCAGGTACAGTTGTGATGGAGAGCGAGAGGTTGAGAATATGGCAGATAGGGGGGATGACAGTAGGGGAGATGGTGATCAGCAGATGGGTGTGAATGGGATCAGGAAAAACAGGTAGTGAGTTTGGAGGAGGGAAGAAGTTATGCAGCTTCTGTGATTACCAGGAAGGAGGAAAAGGTATCAGGGGATGATAGAAGGTCAGCAGGGCAGGCTAGAGGAGGGAGAGTCTAAGGCAGATCGGTCAAGAACTCGAGGAAAATTTTGTGGACCGTGTCATGGAAATACTCAGCCATGGTCTGAAGAGAAATCGAAGCAGGAGTCCTAGGTGAGGGCACCTTTAGTAGAGAGTTAAGTATGGTGAAGAGGCAGCATGGGTCGGATATGAGGGACTCATTTAAATGGGTGTAATAGTCTTCCTATGCAAGTGAGAGGGTAGCTTGGAAGGAGGTAAGCATGAATTTGAAGTGGACAAAGTCAGCATGAGCATGGGAGTTCAGCCAGTGGTATTCAGCAGACCGTGCACAAGAACATAAGTGGCAGATCTTAGAGGTCAGCCAGGGCTGGGATTTGGTGCATTTTACAGGGCATGCCACAGGAGGAATGAGGGTGTCCAGAGTAGAGGAGAGAATGGTATTATAGGAAGAGATTACTCCACTTAAACATTTACATAGCATAGTGTTTGAGATGCAGGGTGAGACCATGGCAAAGAGCGTACACGGATCAATAGACTGAAGATTTCTAAATTATTGGTGAGGATCAGTCATTTAGGGGGGGTGGCAGGATTATGAGTTATGAATGTATGAGATCATGGTCAGAGAGGGGAAGAGCAGAGGTAGAGAAGTTGTAATGGAGCAGTTGGAAAAGAGGACAAGATCAAGGCAGTAGCCTTTTTGGTGCGTAGGGGTGCTGAAGCACAGCTGGAGATTGAAAGAGGATATGAGATCAAGGAACTTTGAGGTATATGAGTTGGCAGTATTCCCAACATGAATGTTTAAATCACCAAGGATGAGGGAAGGCGATGAAAGTTCGAGGAAGACAGAGAGCCAGGAGTCAAGGTCAATGAGAAAGAAAGCAAGGGATTTCTCAGGGGTAGATAAATGACCACTATTCAGAGAGATATGGGGGTGAATAGATGGACTGAGTGGACCTCGAAGGAGGAGAAGACTGGGGTAGAAGAAGGGATTGAAAACTACAGGAGGGGGAGAATAACAGCTCAACTCTGCCTCCACGGCCAACTGGGCAAGGTGTATGGAAGAAGCTGTAACTTCCATGACACAGGGCAGCTGCTGAAGCAGTCATCAGGACAGGTTTCAGTTATTGCAAACAGGTGGAAAGAATGAGAAATAAAAAGGTCATGGACATAAGTGGTCTTGTTGGTAGGATTACCAGATGTCCAGATTTAACCAGACATGTCCTCTTTTTAGAGGGTAAGTCCAGGCATCCAGATGGCTTTTCAAAACCTGGCACTTTGGTTGGGTTTTAAAAAGCAGATTGCATTGGGAGGGGGTATCCTCACATGCGTGGATGCCCGACTGGCAGACGAGAACAGGCAAAGGGGGGCAGGGCTAGGGGCAAGGCTGGGGCATGGTGTGGACATAACGGGGCGGCGATGGGTGAAACTGGGTGGGCCTGGGGGTGGATCTATAAGTCTGGATTTTATGTAAGTAAAATCTGGTAACCCTACTTGTTGGAGATAGAGTGGGCAATCCAGAGGGCACGCGAGAAATGTAGAGAAGGAGGGAAGAGGACAGGAACAGAAATAAGATTGGAGATTTTGGTGTGATCTGCTTGTGCAGGGTGAGAGTTGATTTGGAGGGCCAGGATTGGGATTGATGTCCCCAGCAATGAGTAGTAGGAGAATGTGGAGCAGAATAGGATGTACTGCAAAGGTGATGTAAGAATTGAACGCAATACTCCAGATGACGTTGCACCATGGAACGATACAGGGGCAAAGAAATTAACATCCATGGAAGTAAACCTTGAGGACGTACACAGGCAGATTGAAAAATTAAAATCTGACAAAATCACCAGGCCTGGACGGAATCCACCCTAGAGTATTGAAAGAACTAAAGGAGGAAATAGCGGAACTACTACAGCAGGTCTGTAATCTATCCCTGAAAACAGGCGTGATCCCGGAGGATTGGAAGATAGCCAATGTTACGCCCATCTTTAAAAAGGGATCGAGAGGTGACCCGGGGGAACTATAGACTGGTAAGTCTGACCTTGGTTCCGGGGAAAATGGCGGAAGCGCTGATAAAAGATAGCATCGAGGAGCATCTAGAGAGGCATAAACTTATGAAAACAAGCCAACATGGCTTCTGCAAGGGAAGATTGTGCCTGACGAACTTATTGCACTTCTTCGAAGGAATTAACAAACGGATGGACAAAGGGGACCCCCACAGACATTGTATACTTAGACTTCCAAAAAGTCTTTGACAAGGTACCCCATGAACGCCTACTTTGGAAACTAAAGAACCATGGGGTGGAAGGAGATGTACACAGATGGATCAGGAATTGATTGGCGGGCAGTAAGCAGAGGGTAGGAATGAAGGGCCACTACTTGGACTGGAGGAAGGTCACGAGTGGTATTCTGCAGGGGTCGGTGCTTGGACCACTGCTATTCAATGTATTTATAAATGATCTAAAAATGGGGACGAAGAGCGAAGTAATAAAATTTGCAAATGACACCAAGCTATTCAATGGGGCTAGGACTAAAGAGGACTGCAAAGATTTACAAAAGGACCTAAAAAAACTAGGGGAGTGGGCGACGAGATGGCAGATGAAGTTCAATGTAGAGAAATGCAAAGTCTTAAACGTAGAAAAAGAAACCCGAGGTACAGTTACACAATGGGAGGGCTATTATTGAGTGAGAGTTCCCAAGAAAGGGACTCGGGGGTAATAGTGGACATGACAATGAAGCCATCGGCACAATGCGCAGCGGCTGCTAAGAAAGCAAATAGAATGCTAGGAATAATCAAGAAGGGTATTACAAGCAGAACGAAAGAAGTTATCCTGCCGTTGTATCGGACGATGGTGCGCCCGCATCTGGAGTACTGAGTCTAATATTGGTAGCCGTACCTAAAGAAGGATATGGCAATACTCGAGAAGGTTCAGAAGAGAGTGACGCGTTTGATAAAAGGTATGGAAAACCTTTCATACGCTGAAAGATTAGAGAGACTGGGGCTTTTTACGCTGGAGAAGCGGAGACTTAGAGGGGATATGATAGAGACTTATAAGATCACGAAGGGCATAGAGAAAGTGGAGAGGGACAGATTCTTCAAACTTTTGACAACTACAAGAACGAGAGGGCATTCCGAAAAATTAAAAGGGGACAGATTCAGAACCAATGCTAGGAAGTTCTTCTTCACCCAACGGGTGGTGGACACCTGGAAAGCACTTCCAGAGGGAGTGATAGGATAGGGTACATTTGGAGTTCAAGAAGGGATTGGACAATTTTCTGAAGGAAAAGGGGATAGAAGGGTATAGATAGAGGGCTAGTATACAGGTCCTGGACCTGATGGGCCGCCACATGAGCGGACTATTGGGCATGATGGACCTCAGATCTGACCCAGCAGAGGCACAGCTTATGTTCCTATGTTCTTATAACATCCTTAGTCTTGTTAACCATCCCTGTTTTAATAACTCCTAGCATCCTGTTTGCTTTTTTGGCTGCCGCCGCACATTGGGTGGACGGTTTCATCGTATTGTCTACAATGACACCCAGATCCTTTTCTTGGGCGCTAATCTCTAAGGTGGACCCTAGCATCTGGCAACTATGATTCAGGTTATTCTTCCCAATGTGCATCACTTCGCATTTGTCCACATTAAATTTAATCTGCCAATTCTATGCCCAGCATTCCAGTTTCTTAAGGTCTGCCTGCAAGTTTTCACAATCCTCATGTGTTTTAACAACTTTGAACAGTTTAGTGTCATCTGCAAATGTAATCACCTTACTCGTCGTTTCAATTTCCAGATCATTTATAAATATGTTAAATAGCACCGGTCCCAGTACAGACCCCTGCAGCACTCCACTGTTTACTCTCCTCCATTGAGAGAAATGACTATTTAACCATACCCTCTGTTTTCTATCCAATAACCAATTCCTAATCCACACTGAACTTTGCCACCTATCCCATGACACTTTAATTTTCTCAGGAGCCTCTCGTGAGGAACTTTATGAAAAGCTTTCTGAAAATCTAGATACACTATAGCAACCGGCTCACCTTTATCCACATATGTATTCACACCGTCAAAGAAGTTAAGCAAATTTGTGAAGCAAGATCTCCCTCAGCTGAACCCATGCTGACTCTGTCTCATTAGGTGAGATGTGGTCATGTAGGCGAGATGTGGTCATACAATATGGGGAGGGTTAAATAAGGGGGAGACTGTTGGAGTTTGTAGCACTGTAAATAACGTGGGTGAAAGAAGGGATGGTGAGGTGGTGAATTTATGAAGTGGACCATGTGGATTTGAGGAATTCAGTGATTTGGGCCAGAAGGGGAGGTTGAGTAACGTTAGGAGCAAGAGAAGAAGGTGAAGTGGAGCCATATGTTAGGAAGGTAAAGAAACCTGAGATGAGTAAGATCAGGTAAATTATTCTGGAGGAAGAGTCAGGTGGTATATTATAAGGTAGGGAGGGTAGTTGTGGTAGAGAGCCAGCAGAGGATAGGCTAGCTTCGGAGCTACAGAGAAAGGAATGATGTGTAGGTGCCGTTTTCCTAGTTGCCTACCAAGTTAAGCACCATTTATAGAATCGGGCCCTAAAACTGCTTTTTGACCCTAGTACTTTGTCAAGCTTATACAAGTTCCCTTCTAAACCCATTTTTACCTTAATAGGTCACTTCTCAGTCATATTATAAATGCGATAGTATATTCCATGGTTTCTACTAAATGTTTTAAATGTATTAACCAGCTGCTGAAGACACACACAGTACACTTGGGGTATGCACTGATGTCCTTAAGCTGTATGTTATAACCTGCATTGTCTTGCATAGCATATGGAATTGTCAAATTAACAGCACCATTTAAACAGTACACCTCTTTTATTTTATGAAAGATGACTGCAGAAAAGTAATGGCTGCTCTGGGCACATGTTATCTATTTTTCCAATTAGCAGAAAAAAATCCTCTTGTGCAGCAGTATTCATTTAAATATCAATCTAATTGCCACAAGAAAGTAACTTGGCATTAAAATAGATCTTTCTAATGTGATGCTATATTAACTGTGTTGGCATATCTGTATGAGCTGCTTAAAATGCTGCAATGTTAATTTTCTTGTTTGTGTGAGGCAGCAATAAAACAAAGATAGAGAGAAGGAAAGAATGTGGTAATTCAGTCTTTGTATTTCATTTGAGAACCTAATATGATGTGAATTTCCACACAACAGAAAAGAAAAAAATTAAAATCTTATGTTGCCCTCCTATTAACTCATTTTTCATTGAACTAGATTATTATAAAATGTGACATTGCTTCAGTCATAAACCTTGTGTGATGCTGTTTAATATGTCACATAGAGTGAAAACTTCTTTCCATGATATTAAAATAAACTTTTTCGAGCTGAATTCAATTTTTATCTTTCCTAACACAAAGTTACACTATATGCATGCTGAGGGAATTGTTTTGTTTTTCCTTGTTTTCACCCTTCCATGAATAAATAGCATTTTGCATGCACTTCAGTGACTATGTGGCTGATTTTCAAAAAAATGCAGACATCCAAAAAAAAATGGCCAGGTAGTCAAAATGCCAATTTCCAAAATTGTTTTTCTGATGTCCCACCCGCTGTACGTCCACAATTCAAGGAGGTGGGGGGCATGTTGGAGGTGTGTTATGGGCGTGCTTAGAATTGGATATCTTTGTGATAATAATCAAATCTTTCCCAGGACCTCCAGGATGGAACTTTGACATCCGTAGCTATACCTGTTTTAGAAGCGTCTAAGTGCCACAAAGGTACCCAAATTGTCCAAATGACCACTGGAGGGATTAAGTAATTACCACTAACATACTCCCCCAGTGGTCACTAACCCCCCCACACCCTAAAAAAATCTGAATTAAACAGTACATACCTGTCTCTAGAACAGCAGCATCTATTATGGGAAAGCCTAGCAGAGTATATCACACAGATGTCTTAAGTAGCCTGGTGAGTGGGCTAATGAACCATAGAGAGGAGAACCTAGGCCAATAAACCACTCTAACTACTACATTTATGATGGAAAGTACGAGTGGGGGCATGTTGGAGGTGTGTTATGGGCGTGCTTAGACTTGGATATCTTTGTGGTGATAATCAAATCTTTCCTAGGACCTCCAGGATGGAACTTTGACATCCTCAGCTATACCTGTCAAAGAAGTTAGGCATCCTAAGCAGTGGCGTAGCGAGGGTATGAGGCATTTTTTTGCTACTTCAGCTTGTCTGCGGTGTTCTTTGCTCACGTGTTTAAAGACAATAGACTGTTTTCAGTCCAATTCTTTATATGTGAGGTTGCAAACCATTGGACCCCTGAGGAAGGCGTGTTCGCCGAAACACGGACCGTGTAGGGTCCGGTTGGATTTTTATCACAGCATTTTTTATCACTGTTCTTTTTAAATTGAATTTTCATGGTTTTATATGTCAGTGTTTAATAAATTATCTCCAGAACATCTGTATCCACAGCTTTTGTTTTTGTTTTCATCGGTGGATTGTTTTCACTGTGGATCATTGAGTCTCCCCATTTTTCTTTATTGACTGGGTAACATCAGGGCATTCTAGGGAGCTAAAATTCCTTAATGAAATCAAGGACTGCTTTATGGAGCAGCTGGTTCAGGAGCATCCAAGTGATGAAGCAATTCTACTCCTAGTTCTTACTGGAGTGCATGAATTGGTGTGGGAGGTAATGATGCTGGAGATGCTTGATAACAGTGATCATAACATGATCAGATTTGATATAATCTCTGGAATAAGTTCACACAGGAAATTCAAAACAACATTTAACTTTTAAAAAGACTGATACCATAAGGAGAATGACAATAAAGAAACTTAGAGGAGCAGCTACAAAGGTCAAAAATTTACATCAGGCATGGATGTTATTTAAAAATACCATCCTGGAAGCCCAGACTAGATATATTCCATGTATTAAAAAAAGAGGAAGAAAGACCAAATGTCAACCAGCATGGCTAACAAGTGATGTGAAAGAAGCTGTTAGAACTAAAAGAGAATCCTTCAGAAAGTGGAAGAAGGATCCAACTGAAAATATTTGTAAACAGCACAAGGAATGGCAAGTCAAATACAAGGCACTAATAAGGAAGGCAAAGGGAGACCTTGAAAAAAGGGTGCACTGGAAAGAAAAACATACAGTAAAAACTTTGTTTGGTATATTAAAAGCAAGAAGTTAGGAAAACAATCAGTTGGACTGCTAGACAACAGAGGGATATAAGAGGCTCTTGGGGAAGACAAGGCCATAGCAGAGAGATTAAATGAATTCTTTGCTTCAGTCTTCAACGCGAAAGGTGTAGGGGAGTTACCAGTGTCAGAAATGGTATTCAATTCTGATGAATTAGAGAAACTCAAACAAATCTCTGTAACACTGAAAGATGCAATGGGTCAATTCGACAAATTTGACAGTAGCAAATCACCTGGACCGGATAATATACATCCCAGAGTGCTGATAGAATTGAAAAATGAACATGCAGAACTTTTGTTAGTAATTTGTCATTTTTCTTTAAAGTCCAGCATGGTACTGGAAGACTGGAGGATGGTCAATGTGACGCTGATTTTTAAAAAGGGTTCCAAAGGTGATCCAAGAAATTATTGCCCCTTGAGTCTGATGGTGCCGGGCAAAATGGTAAAGACTATTATAAAGAACAAAATGAGAGAACATATATATAATCATGGATTAATGAGAGAAAACCAACATGGATTTAGTCAAGGGAAATCTTGCCTCACCAAACTACTGCATTTCTTTGAAGGGGTGAATGACCATATGAATTAAGGTGAGTTGGCTGATAATGTGTATTTGGATTTTCAAAAGGCATTTGACGAAGTACCTCATGAAAGACTTGAGGAAATGGAATAGGAGGTAATGTCCTATTATGGATCAAGAAATGGTTGAAAGACAGAATATAGAGAGTAAGTTTAAATGGTCAATATTCTGAATAGAGAAGGGTAAATAGGGTGTTCCCCAGGGGTCTGTGCTGGGTCCGCTGCTTTTAAACATATTTATCAGGGATCTAGTGATGGGAATAACTAGCGAGATAATTAAATTTGCTGATGACACAAAGTTGTTAAATTGCAAGAGGATTGTGAAAAATTTCAAGAGGACCTTGTGACACTGGGAAACTGGGCATTAAAATGGCAGATGATGTTTAATGTGAGCAAGTGCAAAGTAGAGAGTTGCGCGGGGACAGAAATCCCACCCGTCCCCACCCGTCCCCGCCAAAGTCCCACCCGTCCCCACCCGTCCCCGTGAGGACTCCCACCCGTCCCCACCCGTCCCCGCGAGGAATCCCTCCGTCCCCACCCGTCCCCGCGAGGAATCCCTCCGTCCCCGCCCGTCCCCGCGAGGAATCCCCTACGTCCCCGCGAGGAATCCCCTACGTCCCCGCCCGTCCCTATAAACTACAGAAATAGTTATTTCATTTAATTATGCTACTGAATTAAAGGCTCTGGTAGAAACCCATTTAAAAATAAGCAAAAAGACTTTATTAATTTGGAAATATTAATTGGGAAGAATACATACTTTGTAAACGGGTTTCTACCAGAGCCTCTAATGTTTATAAATTTTTATCAACACAACTAATATACTACTTTATCCTTAAGCAAAAAAAAAAAAAGAATTTTTTTCCTACCTTTGTTGCCTGGTTTCTGCTTTCTTCATATTCTCATTCAATTCCTTCCATCCACTGCCTCTCTTCTCTCTGTGTCTTCCATTTGCTCTGTTACTGTGCCTCTCCCTTTCTCCCCCATCCCAAATTGGTCTGGCACCCATCTTTTTCCTTCCACTCCCCCCATAGTCTGGCACCTCTGTCTTCTTCCCTGCCAGGGTCTTCTCCCCATTCCCTCTTCCCCATTTCCTTCCAGTATCCTTCTCCCCCACCATCTTCCCCATGTCCTGTCAGGCAGCATCCTTCTCCCCCCTCTGCCTTTCCCATGTCCTTTCAGCGTCCTTCTCCCCCCTCTGTCTTCCCCATGTCCTTTCAGCGGCCTTCTCCCCCCTCTGTCTTCCCCATATCCTTTCAGCAGCCTTCTCCCCCCCTGTTTTCCCCATTTCCTTTCAGTGGCCTTCTCCACCCCTGTTTTCCCCATGTCCTTTCAGCGTCCTTCTCCACCCCTTTGTCTTCACCAGTGCTTTCAGCGGCCTTCTCCCCCCTTAAGCGTCTTTTCTTCTCCATTCCACCTTTCCTCCCTCCCTGCCTCCACCTTTGTGGCGTTTCCGCACCCGACCGACAACAGAACAGGCCCGGTCGGACAAATCTCCCTGTCCTGTAGCCGCGAATCTAAATTACCTTCTTACAGCAGCTGGAGTATTGAAGCTGCTGTAAGAGGTAATTTAGATTCGCGGCTACAGGGCAGGGAGGTTTGTCGGCCGGGCCTGTTGTCGGTCGATCGGGGGACCTGACCGGCTGTGCACATTCTTCGGGGCGGACCGCCCCCTCCCCCCTCTTTCGTTCGCCATTGCCTTCTTCCTACCTGCCCTGCCGCTCACAGCCGACCGGAAGTCTTCCTGATGTCAGCGCTGACGTCGGAGGAAGGGAGGGCTTTGCTTAAGCCCTCCCTCCGACGTCAGCGCTGACATCGGGAAGACTTCCGTTCGGCTGTGTGCTGCGACAGTGCAGGTAAGGAGGAGAAGACTACCCTCGCAGCTCGAATGCAGTGCACTGCGATCCAACCCCGCAGGAACCCCGCGACCCTCGGAGGCGTCCCCGTGGGATCCCCGTGACCCTAGGGGGCGTCCCCACGGGATCCCCGTGACCCAAAGGGGGAACCCGCGGGATCCCCACGGGTCCCGCGGGATTCCCGTCATCCCCGTTCCCGTGCAGCTCTCTAGTGCAAAGTGATGCATGTGGGAAAGAGGAACCTGAACTATAGTTACGTGATGAGGGTTCCACATTAGGAATCACTGCCCAGGAAAAGGATCTAGGTGTTATCATTGAGGATACATTGAAACCCTCAGATCAATGTGTAGCAGTATAAGAACATAAGAATAGCCTTACTGGGTCAGACCCATGGTCCATCAAGCCCAGTAGCCCGTTCTTACGGTGACCAATCCAGGTCACTAGTACCTGGCCAAAACCCAAGGTATAGCAATGTTCCATGCTACCAATACAGGGCAAGCAGTGGCTTCCCCCATGTCTTTCTCAATAACAGACTATGGACTTTTCCTCCAGGAACTTGTCCAAACCTTTCTTAAAACCAGCTACGCTATCCACTCTTACCACATCCTCTGGCAACGCGTTCTAGAGCTTAACTATTCTCTGAGTGAAATTATCAGGAAAGGAATGGAAACAAAGATGTTATAATGCCCTTGTATTGCTCTATGGGATGGCCCTACCTCGAATACTGTGTGCAATTCTTATTGCCATTTCTCAAAAAAAGATATAGCGGAATTAGAAAAGGTACAGAGAAAGGTGACAAAAATAATAAAAGGGATGATGCTCAAAGGTTAGGCACAGTTAAGTGCCATTTATAGAATCTGACCGACCCTTAGTGTTCAGGCTAAAATTTATTGCTTAGGTCCTGTAATCATGTACTTCAAAAATTTTGAGTATTACTGTATTGGCCTTTTAAAAAGTGACTTCACCAGCTTTCTCCAAGACTAAAATCACATCATTGACCTCCTGTGATCTATTGTACACAATTTAAAACCTGCCTGCTTGCTTTCAAAACATTTTGTCAAGGCACCCACCCTGTCTGTCATCTCTGACCATCCCATACTCTTCAGCATGTGTCTTGAGATCTCTGGATGACCATCATATGGTCCTTCCGGGACCTCACTCTGCACAGCTGGAAAGTACCTGGCATAGTGCCTTTTTCTTTGCAGCCCCTGCCTTATGGAATTCAATGCCTTTAGCATTACATTCTGAACGATCAATTAAAACTTTCAAATCACAGCTAAAGACCTGGCTGTTTGAACAAGCTTTTAACTCCTGATTTTGGTCTACTAAGAACTAAGTCTAGAATTGCTTTCCCTCTTGTTGGTTCCTGAACTAGCTGCTCCATAAAGCAGTCCTTGGTTTCATCACAGAATTTTATCTCCCTAGCATGCCCTGATATGCCATTTACCCAGTAGCTGAAATCACTTCACAAATGAGCAATATAACAGGATCAAGGGGGTGAATAATTCAACGCAAACCCAAATAATAAACCCTTTCTTCTGTTGGAGGAGAGGAATCCTGTTACGATAAAGTGGAGTAAAAGCCCTCGGTATAAACAGGGTGCTACTAATAGCCACACCGGCTGTAAAATAGCAGACCCACACTAATCACTGGTCAGAAAAAAAACTTCACATACGCTTTAGAAATATTGTAAATGCACAATGTTTCTCACAGGTTGCCTCTCCCACTATAGCAAACACAGGGGTCACAAATCCACAACTGATTATAACATCCAGAAAAAGACCACTTAGCTGTAAGAAGTTTTTTCCAAAATCATTATGTCCCAGCACTGCTCTTTCTCCAATCCCAACAGTGGTACTGTGGCTTACTGGTTGAGTTGCTGCCTCTGCACCCAGAGGTTGTGAGATCAAATCCCGGTGCTGCTCCTTGTGACCCTGGGCAGGTCACTTAATCCTCCAGTGCTGTCAGCTTTGAAATGCCCAAGCAACAAAAAGGTGGCATACAAGTCCCCCCCATCCACCTTTCCCTTTTGTTAAAAAGCAACTTCAGGGGAAGTGAGGTTCACTCTTCAGATTTCCTTCCCCTGAAGACACTCTTTAGTGCACAAGAGCACAAGAATTGCCGCTGCTTGGTGAGACCAGTAGTCCATCGTGCCCAGCAGTCCGCTCCCAGGGAACCTGTTGAAATTGGAGAACGAGCAGTTTTGGGACACGATGATTTTGGAAAAACAAATTCTTACAGCTAAGTGATCTTTTGGGGGATATTATAATCAGCTTGTGAATTTGTGACCTTTGCAGTGACTACATATTTGATGGGTTCCTGTGGTGGGAAAGGCAACCTGTGAGAAACATTGTATGTGGTATTTTTTTCTGACCAGTGATTTATGTGGGTCTGCTATTTTATAGCCGATGTGGCTATTAGTAGCACCCTGTTTACACTGAGGTGTTTTTCTCCACTTTATCGTAACAGGATTCATCTCCTCCAACAGAAGAAGGGATTTATTATTTGGGTAGTTGAATTCACACATTATTATTCTGTTACCCAGTTTACTAGCCTCCCTAATTTCTGATAACTTTTCAGCATTTGTCCATTCATCCTAGTCAGGCGGACAGTAGTACACTCTTATAATTATTATTTTTACCTTTCCACATGGAATTTCTAAGCTTAGGGATTCCAAGGTATGTTTTGGTTCCTGTAGAATTTCCAGTCCCTTTGATTCAAGGCCCTCATTAACATAATAAAATGCTATGGGGCTCATAATCGAAAGAGAAAAATGTCCAAAAACCGGCCTAAGTCGACACTTGGACGAACATTGTCCAAATATGTCCAAGTGCCGATAATAAAAATAGGTTTTGGACGTATTTCTAAACGACCTAGGCCTTCATAGTGCCGCTGAACAACCAAAGCTAAATGGGGCGTTTCAGGGGGAGTGTCGAGGGCAGGAGTTGAACGGGATGTGGGCCGGCTTAGACTTACAGCATGTATAACCAAAAGTTATACAGCCCAAGATCGACAGAACTTGGACGTTGTGACTTAGACCATTTAAAACATGGTCTAAGTCACAAAAAAAAACCTAAAGTCACCAGATAAGCACTGCGAACACATAAAACAGATCCCCACATACTACCCCTGTGATCATCAACCCACCAACCCCAAAAAAATCGTAATCACACCTTTAAAATTTAGCCTCCAGACCATCATCACTTGGCCGCCTGGCACAGGAAAGCCTAGTCGTCCAGCACAGAGGTGGCTTAAGCCATCTTGGGGGTGGGTTAGAGACTCATGGAGAGGAGGACCCATGCCCATAAGCCCCTGTAATCACTGTATTGATACTTAAACATGTGCACTCCCCTATACACCCCCAAAACCCTTTTTTACTGGCATATAAGTGGCTCCTGCAGCCATAAGGGTTATTAGGGTGGTAGATAAGTGGGTCTAGGGGATACTGGAAGTGGTGTGGGGGGCTCACTGTGACCTATAAGGGAGCTGTAGTGAGGAGAAGACATGACACCCTTTTTGTGAAGTTCACAGCAGTGCCCTGTAAGGTACCCCACTATTTAGGTGCCATATCTGGGTGTTCAGTCCATCACTTTACAGACCCCTCCCACGTCCAACAGGGCTTGTTCTAGGCATTTTTGACTTGGATGAAAAGTTGGATGAAAATGTGGTATAAAAATGGACGATTTAGAGACTTGGACGATCAGATTGGCAGGACGTATAATTAGACGATTTTCGAAAGAAAAAACATTTTGGACGTATTTTTTGAAAATGAGTCCTAGGCTGTTTTTTTACTTTGGATGACTTGCGACTTAGACAAAAACGGACTTAAATGTTCCTTTCGATTATGCCCCTCCACGACTCCACCAATTTGATCCACCCTATCACTGCAATATAGTTTGTACCCCGGTATGACAGTGTCCCATTGGTTATCTTCCTACCACTAGGTCTCAGAGTTGCCTATTATCAGAGCCTGTGTTAGGGGAGGGCAAAAAGTGCAGCTGCCCTGAACCCCACAGCTCCAGTGGACCCCGCAGTCCGGGCATCTCTTCCCCTTGTCAGTCCATCTCCCTTCCTTCCTCTCATCTTCGTAGCACTTTTCAGAATCAATGTGGTAGCCGTTCTCACAAGTTGCACATGGCTGCCATGAAATGTCGCCTTTGTTGCAAGCTGCCCAGGTGGAAAAAGGAAGTTGCATCAGAGGAGAAGCTATGAGGCAGCCGCATGCAACTTCTGAGAATGGCTGCCGCATCCTGGCCCCTCTGGGAAATCAAAGATAAGTGTTTTTTGTTCACACTGAAGTGTGCCGACTGTATTTTCCTTTTCATCTATAGCTCTATATACTATACTCTCACTCTGGGACTTTAGCCTTACCAATTGTTGGTCTAGGAGCAAGTTATTTTTTTGGTCCAGTTTTGCAACAATGATACCCCCCCCCACATATACACACACACACTTTTTACAAAACCGCGGAAGCGGTTTTTAGCACAGGCCTGTGCACTGAATGCTCTGCGCTGCTCCCAATGCTCATAGGAACTCTATCACTGTCAGGAGCAGCGCAGGGCATTCAGCGTGCCAGTCAGTGCTAAAAACCACTTTTGCGGTTTTGTAAAAGGTGGGGGTTATATAAAGAAAAATTTAAGCATTCAGAAAAAAAATAGAGGCTGGAGTGAGGAGCACAAAAAGAGTAAAGCTTAGTTTTTGCACATGTTTGTGTCACAAACCTATGATAGTATCATTGCCCCATTTTTTTTGACACAAGGGTATTTGAGGTCTTTTTCCTCATTGCATAATTTTGGTATCAATTACTTTACTGTGGTGTATTTTTTGAAGTATTTCTTTTCTGTGACATGTAAAGTTAAAATTGTATTATTATTTTTTTTTTTTAATCAATAAATATATAGAAAACACAAAGAAAAAATAAGTGCGTCATTTACATACCATGAAATGGAATATGTTCTCCTCCCCTCCCCCATCTCAATACCTTGGGATCTGAAAGTTTCAGGAATCACAAATGCCAAAGGTTCAATAGCTAATTCAAACAAGAGTGGAGAGAGGAACATTTTGCCAATGGAAAGGATGAGGAAAATATCCATTTGAATGAATCTCTTCATAAAGGTAGTTAATAAATCACAATGAATAAATAATAAATTGGCCTTTATCATTGCTACAACAAAGCATAAGAAAATAAGAATAGCCAAGCTGGGTCAGACCCATGGCATATCTATCCCAGTATCCTGTTTCTACAGTGGCCAATCCAGGTCACAAGTACCTGACAAAAACCTATATAGTAGCAAGATTCTATAGAATGCCTCAATCCATTCCATAAAATTGGCTCCAAATACAAAGTCAATGAATACACCAAATAAGGCAATTCTATTTTATTTAAGACTTTTTTTTAGCATCTGGAGAAAGAATAAATACCTTCAAGTCAGAATTCCTCACACTATGTAAGAATTTTATAACCTATCACACATTATCCAAGCCATACCTGCCCTTAACAAAATGCACATGGGATATGGGGTTCAATTTGGAAATTGATGTTTAAAATACGAGTCTGTAATAAGCACAAAACAAACAAAAACATCTTTGCCTTCTTTGGGGCAATTGTAAAAGAAACGTCACAACAGAAATTGGGTAGCCTACTTTTCAATGAAATAGAATTGAACACCTCTACTAAAATCGAAGCAAAACATTCAACTAAGTCTTGTAAAGCTCCACAGGGAGAAAATCTAGGCCCACTGCCTTATTATTCTTTAGGCTTTGAATAGCTTTTATTACTTCTGCTGCAGGGAACAGTCTATCAATAAACTGTCACACATCTACCCCAAGCTGGGGCAGCTTCTGGGAGTCCAACCATTGCATTATCACATCCTGGCCCACTGTGAGTTGAGAGGAATACAAACTGTGTTAAAACTTAGCGAACAGAAAAGCTATCTGATCAGATGCTGTGATCTCAGTACCCTCAGCAGATTTAATTGTGTTTATTCTTTTTGTTCACCTAGTACTTTCAAGCTGCAAAAGCAACAACTAGACGGTTTATCAGCATATTCACTGAAGTCCCCCCTCATTGAGCTGCAAATAATATGCCATACAGATATTCTCTAACAAATTCAGCTCCCCTCTAACCTGTGTGAGATCACACAATATGGTGGCAATTCTTTATAAGTTATGCATCATTTGCACATCCAAAATAAGCATCTATCTATCCAAGTCCTGGGGATACAATCAATAGTATTCTATAATTTGATCCATGCCTCGTGTAGCATGTGTACATTTTTGCTTCCTGAAAGGGGGCATGTCTAGGGCAAAGAATGAACATGCGTTGAGTGGGACCAGAAACAGGACATGTTATATAAATGTCCAGTCTGTGGCTGTATGCATTTTATAAATAGTGACTAAATGTCAGAGATGTCTTTTTCACCTGGAGCATTGTTTGTTGCATCATGTTGTTGATTGGCATCTCAGCGCATCATAAGAACTTAAGAGTGCCATACTGGAACAGAACGAAGGTCCATCAAGCCAAGTATTCTATTTCTAGCAATTGGCAATCCAGTTCCATCTTAATAATGGTTTATGGACTTTTATTTTAGGAAATTAGCCATACCTTTTTTACACCCTGCTATCTTAACTACTTTCACCACATTCTCTGGCAACAAATTACAGAGTTTAATTACATGATGAGTGCACTGCCGCCTGCTTCTGCCACTAAGGGGCTTGAGGGAAGGAGGAGAGCTTTGTGGCTCAGGACCGCTACCGCACTGGTTCTTCGGGGTGGGAATGAGAGGGATTCATCTCTCAGCTGCTTGGGGCTTGAGAGAGGGAGGGAGGGGGTGCTTTGGTCAGGAGGGAGGTAGGATTCGTTGCTCAGGACTGCTGCCACTTGTAGTTCTTCAGGGCTTAAGGAAGGGAGGGGAATTTGCTGTTAGGACCACTGTCGCTGGTGCTTCAGGAGACTTTTTTGTTCAATGGGTGATTTTTTTGCCAGTTGGGTGAGAGTCCCAATTAACTGAGATTCTACTGTAGTTAGGGAGGTACTACCTGAGCACCCCCGCCCCTTGCTGCTTGAGAACCCCCTGCTCCCACGAATCTCTTGAAATGTTCATCGTCATGAGCATCATCTTCCACCTGCTACTCATGTCAGCCTTGGCTCCCTTATGATGTCATGCCCTGGTTCTACAACCAGGAAGTGATGTCAGAAGCTAGCCGAGGCCATTGAGAGCAGCAGGCAATAGATGCTGTTCATGCTGATGAGCATTTCACAAGGTATGCAGTGGTGGGATTGAAGAGGAGAAGAGAAGAGGTGTTGGCATCCTTTCAAAGACGGCATCTGGGGTGGTCCGTTCCCCCTTTACTATGTCACTGGTCCTAAGCCTACCATCCCACAGCTTCAATTCATGTCATCTAGTCCTATGGCTCCACTTCCTCTGGAAAAGATTTGTTTGTATATTAATACTTTTTAAGTATTTAAATGTTCTAGGGTTAAATGTTCTAGGGTTAAATGTTCAGGTCTTCAAGTCTCTTCTCAACATCTTTTTAGGGTAAACCCCATACCATTTTGTCACTTTCCTACATGGGTGTAGTTTGGCTGTTTCATTTGGGGGGGGAAGGGTATGGTGGGGCACATTAGCATATTCATTTGCATATATACATCTCATACATAGTCATGTTCTGCTCTGTTTCCCTCCCCCTCCCACAGTCCCATCCATCTTCTGCTCTGTTCTCCTTTTTACTACTTATCATTTCTATAGTACTGCTAGACATATACAGCTCTGTACATTAAAACATTCAAGAGACAGTCCCTGCTCAGTAGTGTTTATAATCTAATCAAACAGGCAAACAGGACAAGAAGGGGGGGGGGTTAAGGAGTTTCTCAGGCATGAGTACTTTACAAGCGAATAGGGGTTATGAGTTAAAAGCAACCTCAAAAAAGTGGGCTTTTAGCCTAGATTTGAATACTGTCAGGGAAGGAGCTTGACATACTGACTCAGGCAGAAATTTCTGGTGTAGAGAGGTAGATTTGGGAGTCGTCAGCATAGAGGTGATACTGAAAACCATGGGAGGAGATCAGAGTACCAAAGGAATGAGTATAGATGGAGAGAAGAAAAGGTCCCAGGACTGAATCCCGGGGTATCCCGACTGATAGTGGGTTAACCGTGAAGGAGGATCCACCACTGCATATACTAAAGATGCAATGTGAGAGATAAGAAGAGAAACAAGAAAGAACAGGGGTATCAAGGAGAAGGTGGTGGTCTATAATATCAAAAGCAATGGATAGATCAAGAAGGATAAGGATAAAATAAATGCCTTTGGATCTGACCAGGAGCAGGTCATTGGAAACTTTAGCAAGGATAATTTCCGTAGCGTGCAGGAGGTGAAAGCCTAATTGGAGTGGGTCAAGAATAGTTAGGAATGACAGAAAATCAAGGCAATGACAGTGAACAGCATGTTAATGTAGCTTGAGTAAAATGGGGAGGAACAAGATAAGGTGATAGTTAGAAGGGCAGGTAGGGTCCATTGAAAGTATTTTGAGGAGTGGTGTAATTATGGCATGTTTGAAGAAATCAGGAACAGTTGCAATAGAAAGTGATAGGTTGAGGATGTGACAGATGGAAGGGATAAGAGTAGGAGAATAGTGCTGAGTAGATGGGTAGGAATAGAATCAGAGAGCAGGTAGTGAACTTGGAGTAAGAAAGAAAATGTGCAGTTTCCTCTTCAGTGATTTCAGCAAAGGAAGAAAAGGAAGCAGGGACTGAAAGAAGGTTGACAGAATGGGCTGGGGAAGGAAGAGGTGGAGGTGGTTTGGTGGAGAACGCAAGGCTAATCTTGTGAGATTCCAAATTATGCTGTGGTTTAACTTCCCCTTACCCTTGTGTTCTTTCCATTCCTTTTAAATTGAAAATTGTAACTTTTATCCTTTCCCTCCCAATTCATGTTTGTTTTTAATGACAGTACATTGTTAAATGTTTGTTTCTTTTTATTATACTCCATTTTAATTTTGTATATCGCTTAGTGATTCTAATAGGCGATTTATCAAATTTATTAATAAACTTGAAACTTGAACCGTGTCATAGAAGTACTCAGCCTTAGTCTGGGGGGGAAATGATGGAGGTGAGGGCACTTTGAGTACAGAGTTAAGTGTGACGGTGAGGGTTAGAGCCGAGTTTCTTCCCTCATCCCATCCATCTTCTGCTTTATTCCTCTTCTATCCCTAGTCCCATCCATCTTCTGCTCCATTTATTTTCTTCCCCCATCCCATCCATCTCTCTCTAGCTAAATTCATCTTTTGCTCTTTCCAGGGTCTCCTGCCAATTTGATATTTCTTCTCTCTCCATGTCCATCATCATTCTGGGTTCTTATCTGTCCTGTCCTGCACCTCCCCTCTGTGTTCCTTTTCCTCCACCTGTCTAAGTTCTCCTTCTCACTTCCATTTCTCTTGCACTCTCACTCTGGAACCAGCATCTCTTCATTTTTCTCCCCTGTCCTCTCCCAGTGGTATAGCATTCTCTTTCTTTCTCTCAAAACCTGCATTGGTTGTACCACAGAAAGGCTGTATATCAAAACCTCAACATTTTATCTTCTCTTTCTCACTCTAGTATCTCTCCTATTTTCTTCCCTACCCATCCATCCAATCTCTCTCTTTTCCTGCCTCTATTTCCCTACCTTACATCCCTTACATCTCTCTCTTTCCCTTTTTCTATGAGTCCAGCATGTCTCCCCTTTAGTTTCCCTTCTTCTCACTTATCATTTCCAGCACCACTGCCCTCCATCAATTTCCTGGGCTATCAGCAGCATCAGTGTGGTAAACACTGCCTTTGGTGGCCCCAGAAACTTTCAGTCTGCAGGCCCTGTCTATGCAGAGACAGGAAGTTCTGGCAGAGTGAAAGCTTCTGGGGCTGCCGAAGGCAGTGTTTACCTCAGTTATGCTGCCAGTGGCTTAAGAGATTGATGGAGGGCAGCAGTGCAGGCAGCATGAAGGAAAAAAAAAAGTATCAGATCCCATGGGAAAGGAGGTTGTTATACTGGACAGGCAGCTCGCTTGAAGGGCCATGCCACCCTGTCTCCTCCTCCCCCCACCCCCAACTAGACCCATGCCTTCCTATGAATCTCTTCAAGACTTTTTAAGTTGTTAGAGAGATATAGCCTCCAAAATTAAACACAATACTCAAAGTCAGGGGTTAATAATGGCTTAACAAGGCCGTTAACACCACCTTTCTTCTGCTAGTTATGCCTCTCTCATAAGAACATAAGAATAGCCTTACTGGGTCAAACCAAATGTCTATCAAGCCCAGTAACCTGTTCTCAAGGTGGCCAATCTAGATCACTAGTACCTGGCCAAAGCCCAAAGAGTAGCAACATTCCATGCTACCGATCCAGGGAAAGCAGTGGCTTGCCCCATGTCTTTCTCAATAACAGACTATGGCTTTTCCTTCTGGAAATTTTCCAAACCCTTCTCAAAACCAGCTACGTTATCCACTCTTACCACAACCTCTGGCAATGCATTTCAGAGCTTAACTATTCTCCGAGTGAACAAAATATTCCTCCTATTGGTTTTAAAAGTATTTCCCTGTAACTTCATCGAGTGTCCCCTAGTCTTTTAAATTTTTGACGGAATAAAAAATCAACCCACTTGTACCCATTCTGTTCTACTCCACTCAGGATTTTGTAGACTTCAATTATATCTCCCTCAGCCATCTCTTTTCCTTGCTGAAGAACCCTAACCATTTTAGTTTTTCCTCATACGAGAGGAGTTCCATCCCCTTTACCATCTTGGTCGCTTTTCTGTGAACCTTTTCTAGTGCCTTTATATCTTTATTTAGATAAGGAGACCAGAACTGAATGCAATACTCCAGTGGATGTTGCACCATGGAGTGATATAGAGGCATTATAACATTCTTAGTCTTGTTAACCATCCCTTTTTTTAAAATAATTCCTAGTATCTTGTTTGCTTTTTTGGCTGCTGCCATACATTGCGCAGAAGGTTTCATCGTATTATCTACAACAGTGTTTCTCAACTCAGTCCTGGAGTACCCCCTTGCCAGTCAGGTTTTTAGGATATCCACAATGAATATGCATAAACTTGATTTGCATGCACTGTCTCCATTCTATGCAAATTTTTTCAAAGCGCAAAGGGGTACTCCAGGACTGAGTTGAGAAACATTGGTTTACAATTTGCAGCATGGTATCCTACTGGCTAAAGTTACTACTCTGTCCCTTTGTATCACAGCCTCTCTCTCTTCACTTCTTTGTGTTAAATTTTAACTGCTGAACATTAGACTTCTCCTCTAATTTTTGAGATCATAGAATTGTGTCATCATTTCCTGCTTCTGCTGCACAGTATAAGGGAATGATATGTAGTCTGAGGGGTGGGTGATAAATGCTGTGAGGAACTGAATGATATGAGAGATGCCTGGCTGGCTGTGGCCCATAGTGATTGCAAGGACAGACTGAAAACTGCCAATTGTGGAAAAAGATAGGGCTGACGTGATGAATTTGTATGGATTGGTCCTTATGTGTGATGGAGTGGAAAATGGACCAGCTCTTGACAGTGAGGTTTAAAAGCTGGGTCTTGGATCATATCCTAAGATAGAGATGCCTCCTGCTAGCCCTCCCCCTATGTGCCTCTTGCAATAGTGTCTTTACTGCTCAGTGGTATAAGCATGACATGACTCCTGCCTCCCGTTACCAGAACTCAATATATTTAATTACCAACACTGTTATCATCCAACCACCAGCAATCAGGCTACACATACCACCAGCACTCAGGGAGATACAGAGGAAAGCATTCATTAGTACAAATAGTCACATAAAACAGAGACACAGAACACAGGATGACAGGTGGAAAGTTGTACAGGTGGGTAGGGAGGGTGGAAGGGAAGAGGTATGCACAGAGTGCTCGTGAGGCTCCAGAAAGAGCAAGCATGTATAGCTGGGAAGTAAAGTTGGGAGATTAACAGATCTGAGTGGACAGAGATGGCAATCACAGTGCCACTTCACTCTCAACTCTCCTATTGTCAGTGGTAATGCAGAGCTGACATTTGGATATCTTTTATAGCAGTTGTATGGGACACAGTTTATATCACCTTCCCTTAAGGAAAGATGGTTGAAGCACTGATCAAGGATAGCATAGTCTGGCACTTAGATACACACGACTTGCTGAAACCCAGTCAACATGGGTTCAGGAAAGGGAAATCATGTTTAACGAATTTACTTCAATTTTTTGAGACCGTGAACAAGCAAATTGATAGTGGAATGCCGGTGGACATAATATATTTGGACTTCCAGAAAGCATTCGACAAAGTTCCACATGAAAGACTTCTCAGGAAACTACAAAGCCATGGAATAGAGGGAGATATACAAAGGTGGATAGGCAAATGGCTGGAAAACAGGAAGCAGAGAGTGGGCATAAATGGGAAGTTCTCAGACTGGGAGAAAGTGACTAGTGGTGTGCCCCAGGGCTCGGTACTTGGGCCGATCCTATTTAATATTTATATCAATGACCTGGAAGACGGAATATCCAGTGAGATCATTAAGTTTGCAGACGACACAAAGCTATGCCGGGAAATCAGATCGCAGGAAGATAGCGAGGAACTCCAGAGCGACTTGTATCAGTTAGAGAAATGGGCAGAGCAATGGCAGATGAAGTTCAACGTGGAGAAATGCAAAGTAATGCATTTAGGTAGTAAAAATAAGGAACACGAGTATAGAATGTCAGGCGCAACTCTGGGTAAGAGCGAACAAGAAAAGGACCTGGGTGTACTGATAGATAGGACCCTGAAGCCATCGGCACAATGCGCAGCAGCGGCAAAGAAAGCAAACAGAATGTTAGGCATGATAAAGAAAGGAATCACGAGTAGATCGAAGAAAGTCATAATGCCGCTTTATAGAGCAATGGTCAGACCACACTTGGAATACTGTGTCCAACATTGGTCTCCCAACCTAAAGAAGGATATAAAACTGCTGGAGAGGGTGCAGAGACGAGCAACGAAGCTAATAAGAGGTATGGAGAACTTGGAATATGAGGAACGACTCAAGAAACTGGGACTGTTCTCCCAGTTCTCCCAGGCTACGAGGGGACATGATAGAGACGTTCAAAATACTGAAAGACATCGATAAAATAGAGCAGAAAAACAAATTATTTACATTGTCCAACGTGACACGGACAAGAGGACATGGTTTGAAGCTAAGGGGGGACAAGTCCAGGACAAATGTCAGGAAGTTCTGCTTCATGCAGCGAGTGGTGGACGCCTGGAATGCTCTTCCAAAGGAGGTTATTAAGGAATCCACTGTGCTAGGATTCAAAGGCAAATTAGATGCACATCTCCTTACGAGAGGCATAGAGGGATATGGGTGATTAAAACTACATCAGGTGTATACCTGACTGGGCCTCCGCGTGTGCGGATCGCCGGACTCGATGGACCATGGGTCTGATCCGGAGATGGCAGTTCTTATGTTATGTTCTTATGATGGCAGATAAAGGCCAAATGGACCATCCAGTTTACCCATCTGTAGTAACCATTATCTCTTCCTCTAAGAAATAACACGTGCTTATCCCAGGCTTTCTTAAATTCAGACACAGAGAGTCTCTGTTTCCACCACCTCTTCAGGGAGACTGTTCCACACATCTACCACCCTTTCTGTAAAAAGGTATCATCTCTTAACTTCATCCTATGCCCTCTCATTCTAGAGCTTCCTTTCAAATGAAAGAGACTTGACTCATGTGCTATATGAAATTGCCAATGGACGTCTTTCCTGCAGCAACACTCATGCCTCTTTCCTGGATGTTGATCTTTCAGGATCAGTGGAAGATCGATATTGAAATCATGCTATTTCTAAAATACACCTTTTGATGTGGATGCGATATGAACATGACTATGTTGACATACTCATGTTCATTTCATGAATAGCATTTAAGATGGCCACCATTGTCTGTGCTATATGTAATGAACTATTTTGCACACTTCTGCACCTCCTTACCTCATTAGCATTGATTTTATTTTAAACACTTTTAAGATAATGCACTAAACCAGGGGTGTCAAAGTCCCTCCTCGAGGGCCGTAATCCAGTCGGGTTTTCAGGATTTCCCCAATGAATATGCATTGAAAGCAGTGCATGCACATAGATCTCATGCATATTCATTGGGGAAATCCTGAAAACCCGACTGGATTCCGGCCCTCGAGGACCGACTTTGACACCTGTGCACTAAACTAACAACAATATTCCCTCTAAGCAGAATTATGCTGCTCAGTTATCCACGGATATTTCTTCTGTGGCAAAGTGCTTCCCTCTAAGCAACTATGGTAGTGACATGCTATCATTAAAACCAGCTAGTCTATCTTCTAGCAACATCAACATTAAAACAAAAAAGCCTTCAAAAGGGGCTTTCAGAAAATTTTATTAACCTTGAGTTCAAGAAATGCAGCCTGCTCCCTTTGCATCTTTAAATCTCTGTGCTCACATCAAGCAGAGCTTTCCTCTGTCCACTAGTCCTCGGCTGGTCCGACAGCAGCAGGCTACAGGATTAATTAGCTCAAAAACTTTGCCTCAGAGTTCTTCAGAAGCTGAGCTAGCACCTGATACCATGACAACACAGATTTTTCAAGTGGATTTGAAACTTGCTCTCAATCAGCAACACAACATCCTATGCAGCCTCTGCTAACAAAAGGCAAAAAGAAAACATAGCTCAAGTCCAAAAAAGTGTTTCTTATTATTTCTAGTTCTCTTGGGGAGTATGTATGTGTGGGGGGGAGGGGGCGTTACTATATCACTGTTTTCCTTTTTGCATTCTTTAGCTACCACCTCCCTATTACAAAATAAAATAAAAACCAAGGGCTGTAGTAGGGCATATTCAGCAGGTACTTCTTACTGAAAAGAAGTACTTGTTTTGTGTATTTCCTCTATCTCATTGGAGTCAGACAAGCAGGATCTCTCAGGATCTGTTTCCCTGCATGGAATGCTTCTTCTCAATCCCTTTTGTCCTCTACCACAATGGTATAGCAAGAGGACACACCCGCCTCCTGTGTGTCTTTGATGGGGTTTGAGTCCAGGACAAAAGGGCTGAAACTCTCATCCCCCTCCCTGTGAAACTAGGATTACCATATGGCTCCAGAAAAAGGAGGATGGATTGAGATATCTGGGTTTTACTTCCATTGCTTTCAGTTGAAGTAAAACCCAGGTGCCTCTATCTGTCCTCCTTACTTCCATTGCTTTTAGTGGAAGTAAAACCTGGATATCTCAATCTGTCCTCCTTTTTTGGATTCCTAAAGTAAATTGCAAAATTTTTCAGGTATACTACAGACTTCTAATACACTTCAATAAATAACTTCATTACTCATTCAAGAATGAGTAATGAAGTTATTTATTGAAGTATATTAGAAGTCTGGAGTAAACCTGAAAAATTTTGCAATTTGCTTTAGGATTGTTGCTATTTTTGAGAACTAAGTTATTCACTTCACTCAAGAGTTATTAACTTTATATAGTAGGATAAGTATTTGGTGCTCCTTTTTCTGGAGCCATATGGTAACCCTAGTTTCACAGAGAGGCAAAGTCCCCTTACTTAGCTAGCGGCTACTATCTTTAGTGAGCTCATCTGACCTTACTTCCAACACCACCCTATACTTTACTCACCTCAGGCTCATCAGAAGGTCTCATGGGAGGTGTAGTTACTTCTGATGGCCATATTAATTCAGAGCTCCCCACAGCAGTCCTTTATTCTTAAGGGAAAATTGGCTATCAGGCCCTGTCTGTTTAGGTTATGGGTATTTCCCTAAAAGATTCTTACATTCTTTTCCTGGTTTTAGGATTGATGCCCTAGCTGCTGCCCACGCTACCAATCAGTGGTAGTCCTGCAATTTTGTGCTTTCAATCACAAAGGAAACATCCTGAATATCAGTAGGCAACCTTTGAGCTCTGTTAACAGACTTGTATACATTTTTGCTAACCCTTTAAAAAATGTTTATTGCAAAGAGCAGCACAATAAACTGTTTTCATACAACAATTCTGTGATATGTCAACAGTTAGATGTTGTAAACAAACAAACAATACAAGTAATGTCTATTAAACATCTGTGTTCATCAAAAGCAGTTAACAAAATTTATAAATAAAAAATATTTACTTGTATTGTTTACAACATCTAACTGTTGACATAGGTAATCATTTAATGATTGTAAGCCCTTGCTTTACTCAGATGCTGGGAGGGGGCACACAAAGTTATTTTTGTTATGACCAGAATTGGGACCAACTTATCAACTGGAGTCCCACAACAAGCAAGCACTTGACACTCCTCTCACTCTTAGAATAATGCAAATCACACCAGGATGTAAAGTCCAAAACAAAATCCAACATTACTTTTTCTTGAAACCAGGAAGAGGCACACTCTTGAATAGTAAATAGTTGCTTTTAGAACACAATCCAACTATGTACAGATTCTCCTTCTCCTTCACTCTAAGGTGAGCTCTGCCTAACAGAAGCCAACCTCTTAGCCAGTTTTCACACTGATCATTTGGTGGGATAAATTTACCACCCAAATAAAGTCCTTAAATCTCCTCTGGAGTGAGGTCACAAAGCTGAGCCCACATTCCAGGAACACCAAGGGTTGACTTGGCTTCTCTATAAGTTTACTTAGGCTTTCAGAGACTGCCGACACCTTTGTTCTGAGTCTCTGGCAGTTTCTGAGGTGTGTGACAAACCTACTGCATCCCCGAGGTTGGTCACAGAGAAATTTAATAAAACATACAAACCCCAGTGCAGAAGGGCTGACTAGGTCAGGGTCCAGGGAAGTAGATCAGCTGACTCCCCTTTAGACAGTGAGGAAGAACAGAAAAGCTGTGTCTTTCTGGAAGCAGTCCCAAAGCCAGGCAAGAAGGTTCTACCTTGCTATTATTCAGTGCCTATTAGACAGAAGGCAGATTAGCAGGATGCCCTGAGAAAAATGATACAAGCAGACAGAATGAAACTCTACCCTCGGCAGCTACAGGGGAGTGGTTTCTTCCCTCAGTTTAAACTGAGGCTCTGTAGAGAGCTAGGGAGAACGGGGGAGGAGTTAGCTGGAGAGTCCCGGAGAGACAAGCAGTACAGAAGCAGAGAGCCCAGCGTGAGGCTATCCTTCCTGAGGAACAGCCAGACCAGTGGTTGGAGTCTGACTGGGAGATGAAAGAGGAGCCAATGGTGAACTCTGTTGTGGAACCCAGTGATATTGAGCCCATGATAACTGAGGGAAGTAATGCTCTGGTTGAATACCAACCTGAACCCATGGAGACAGCATAAACCCTATGAGTTCAAAGAAAAGAATTTTTTTCTTACCTTGTTGTTCCTCTGTGGTTTTCACTGGGGTATGAGAGCATGTTATGCTAAAGACTGTAATATTGAAGGGGCAAAGTTTAATCTTAAATAACTGGCTGAGTAGAGCACAAGTGCCTGTACCAATGCCTGTATGAATCTTAGCTTAGCTAAACAAACGCTGGACAGGAGAACAGCTGAACTATAGTTTCAGGTTACCAAACCTCCGTGCCTGTTCACAGCTGCAATGTGTGAAATGCAATTAAGTTTGCCTGCCTTTGCAGTCTTGGGGAAAATGCTGAACTGAGAATTGCTCCGTTTTGCTGGATAAACACAGGTCAGCCTTATTGAGTATTGTTCAGTTAGTCAGCTTCACTGGACAGTAATAAAGCTAAAAGAACTGTGACTGATAACAGATTGCTTGCTCTAATATACAACTCTGGTGAAGAGGACTATTGAGACTGTGTTTCATGTTGGATAAAGTCCAGAGTAAAGAGATTTATATTTTGTTTTGAGGAAGTCCTTTTGATATTCATTTGTCTGTAAATGTCATGCCACCAGGAGGACCTGGAGGGCATGGTTGCTGTGAATAGAGCTTTAATAAAGCTTATGATTACACACTGGAACCATCCTGACTTATGGATTTCTCTAAGAGCCAGCACAGAGACTGTGCTAAGAAACAACCGCAGGTATCCCAGTTGAAAGGTTTTCCCCTACTTCAAAGGGGGCTCATGTCAGTATTTAGGCTCATGTCACTGCTTGGCTGCCTAAACAGCTCAGCTAAAGCATAAGTGGTGACAGGTGCCTGTCTGCACATAGACTGTGGTTCCCAGAGAGACCCAGATGCATGAGCTTTTTTCAAACTCCTTATGACAGGAACTGTTCCTGAAGAAATGTATTTCATTCCATTTCTCTTGTGTGCAGAGTCTAGCATCTTAGGGTTTCTTCTGTTTTCTGCATGTGTTACTGAGGCCATCTGTTCTGGTAGGGATGGAAGTCAAGAAACTTTGGTTGGTGTCGTGGTCCCAAATGGGAAAATATATGTCGGCTCTTCAGCTCTTTTGGATTCAAAACAGCCTTACCTTAAAAATTAGTAAAGACCTCTGATCTAAGATAACTCCCAGAACTTCTCTTCAGCATCTGTTCCCCTCTCCCTCCCCACTTCCCTTCAATGTCTGTTCCTCTCTCCTTCTCCCCTCCCCACTTCCAACCAGCATCTGCTCCCCTCTCTCTCCTCCCCACTTCCATCCAGCATCTGCTCTCCTCTCTCTCCTCCCTACTTCCATTCAATGTCTGTTCCCCTCTTACTTCTCTTCCCCACTTCCATCCAGCAACTGCTCCCCCTCTCTCTATATCCCTTCAGCATCTGCTCCCCTCTCTCTCCAATCCCAACTTCCCTTTAGTGTCTTTTCCCCTCTCTCTCTCCCCTTCCCTCTTCCCTTCAGTGTCTGTTCCCCTCTCTCTCACTCCCCTCCCCACTTCCCTTCAGTGCCACCTCTCACCCTTCCAGACAGTTTCTGGTAGAGGAATAGAAAGAGAGCAGATGCCACATGAAATAGGCAGAGAGAGGGCAGACAGTGGATGGAAAGAAGAGAATGACAAGAAGATGAGGAAAGCAGAAACCAGACAACAAAGGTAGAAAAAACATATTTCTTTTATTTAGCTTTAGGATAAAGTAGTATTATAGTTGTGTTGATAAATGTTTATAAACAAAGTCATTCCAGCTGAAGATCTTTTCCTCTAGTTAAGCATCCAGAACTCTTCAAGTTCTGCAGCTTGCGGCAGCTCAGAGACATTGCTGCTAGCTGCAGAGTTTGGAGATTACTGGTTGCTAGAGTTGAAGAGGTGGTCTTCAACAGGCAGGGTTTTGGGATCCCCATTAGCGACAGCAAGGCAGAAGTGCATATCTGTTTTTATTTCTCCAGTGTTATAATACTTGATGAGTTTAATTTCTTGGGGTTCCCAGTTCAATTTCTATTTGTGAACATTTGGTAAAGGTCTCTGTGTTTTGTTTGTAAAGAAGTCATTTAAAGTTGTTTTATGTGTGGTAGTAATGGGAGGTGGGGATATTGTGGGGAGGGTGCAAATAGGGGGGATCATGGTTCCCAAGTTTCAAGTTTCAAGTTTATTAGGTTGCTTGTTGAATCGCTTAATCAAATTTCTAAGCGATTTACAATAAAATATACACATATGAAAACGAAAACATTACATACAATTTATCAATTATAACAAAAACAAAGGGAAAGAGAGGGAGAAATACATTTTTTATAGTAAAGAAAGAACATACAGGGAAAACACATAAGGAAATTAAAAAATGAGTGAAAAATAATTAACTAGAGTAACACTGTATAATAAAATTTAATTAATTTACAAATGCGTCTTTAAACAAGAAGGTTTTTAATTCGCTTTTAAATTTCCCAAACACTTTCTCCTCCCGTAAAAACATAGGAAGCGCATTCCAGATCTGGGGAGCTGTACATGAGAAGATAAATTGTCTTCTTGTGCCCCTCCTTAATTTCTACCCTTGGCCCCAGCATGTCTAAAACCAGCCTGCCCATAGTCTACCAAAACAAGTAAAAAATCATTTAATATAGCAGGAGGGTGAAAGCCAGTTTGTCTAAGGTGAAAGGCATTGATTTTTTTTCTACCAGTTTAGAAATGAATGGTAGAATGGAAATGGAATAATAATTTGAGGCAACTGTCGGATCAGATTTGTGCCCTTCCAGGTGGGGGCGAATAGCAAGTTTCCAGTTGTTTGGGAATGTAACTAATGGGAGACTAGAACGTGCAGATAGGAAGGAAAATGGTTTTTACATCACTTTTGGTTTAAAAACATGCTATCTGTTCTGAAGCTTTGACTTCTCTTGAGCATTGTAAATACAGCAGTGGTTATTGGAAGTTACTATATATTCTGGTCACCGGGAGCCTTAAAAGAGCTTTAGACAATAAAGAGTAGCTTCTTCCGAGACTATGAAAAAATGGCTCATTTCAAAGGTTGTTACTGCAGACACTATACATGAACAAATGATATCTCACGGTTTCCCAGGTAGCAGTACAATTTCATCTCTTTGGGCCTTTGCGTGATGAGTATAATGGCAGATAATCAACTCCAACTTGGATTTCATATTTTAAAATATCCTTGCAGTGCTAACTGGCAAATTAGTTGCAGCAATCTCTATTCAGTTCTTAGAGTCAAAATGTCCTTTTGTGCTCCTTTTCCCTCTTTCATTTTAGCACTTTCACAGTGTGTAGGTAAAATGCACATAGTCTTCTCTTCTTTGCCCGGCTTGTCCTTTTGTCCGATTATAGTCTCTTTTTCTGATGGAGTCTCATTCCTATGGATGATAGGTATCCAGAACATACAAAACCAATTTTTCTATTCCATTCCTTCCTGATGCTGGGTGGCATCTTATAACTCGGTAATAGTTATCCCAATGCCACAAAGCAGTTTAAACAGACCTTCAGAAGGCCAGTTAGAGTAATTAGGAGATCTGTTTTAAACTGCTTTGTTGAGTTGGGATAACTATTGCTGAGTTATTAGATATAAATCCCCAACTGTGTATCACAGCCAAATGATGATTGAGGGTGGCATCTTATAACATGCTTAAAAAAAGAAAAGTGGATTTTTTTTTGTAGCAAAATTTGTGGAGAAAACTATACATGTTCTTTCCTCCTCTAAACTCACTATCTATTCCACTGATCCTGTTCTCACCCATCTATTCGTCACTCTGTCTCTTACTGTCACCCCCTTCTATCTGTCATTTCCTCAATCATTCACTTTCATCTGGACCTCTTCCTGATGCCTTCAAATATGATGTGGCTACACAACGCCTCAGGGCCAGATTAAGGGAAAGGGGAAAGGGATTGGGACTTGTATACCGCTTTTTTGTAATTTTACAACCACACTGAAAGCGGTTCACATGCAGGTACTTCAAGCATATTGGGCACATGGCAAACATATTTGTGGTCCCCCTACCAGTGCCCTCCACTTCCATCATCATTTCACCTCTCCTGGGGTAGCATGGAATGTGCACAGCCTAGATGTGGGTGTGATAGCATTACTTGTGAGTGAGGGGAACTATGCAAGCACATGGTTGGAATGGAAAGGTTTGATGGAATCTCAAGCGTGTGCAGTACTTAGAAAGTCCATAGGAAAGTTAAAAATGATTTCAGAACAATAATCCAGGCAGTAGTTATGTCACGCCAAGGCTAAAAAATGAAATGCTTTAGCTGGAGAGGATCGCAAGCCCCACCAGCTGAAGACATTCAAAGCCCGCCATAATTCCTCTCAAACAATCAAAGCAGTCAGCAGCAGTTCTTTCAGGTGCATCTCAGCTGAAAGCAGGGGGACTCAGGTCCTTCTGAGGCCATGCCCCTATATATCTTACAGAAAAACAAACTTCTAAATCAAGAATAGAAGCAAGCTAAAGAAATATCAGCAATTGTCCCCAAAAACTCACTGAAAAAAAAATAAAATAAAAGGACAGATATTAAATTGTTTCCAAAAATGAGGATAACTAATCTCATTCAAGCCTGGTGTGTTTGTTCCAAAGAGCAGGCCCCTTAGAACAAAATACAATATTTAGCAGGGAAAATATTAAGGTGTGGTACAAAGCAAGCTTTTACTACACCATGATTTACCATAGGAGTTGGCAGCCTGCAGGTTGCTGATCATTGTGGAATGAATAAAGATGCATGCAAATCACCATGCAGAAGCACTATTCCAGTAGCCCTGGACCTCATTTAGAATATGGTGTACAATTCTGGAGGTCACGCCTTCAAAAAGATATAAAAAGAATAGTGTTGGTCCAGCGGATGGCTATTAAAATGGTGCATGGTTTTCATCATAATGCATATGGGGACAGACTTAAAGATCTCAATATGTATACTTTGGAAGAAAGGCAGGAGAGGGGAGATATAATAGAAACATTTAAAAGATTGGTTAATTTTCCCCAAACTCATCTTATTACACCAGGAATATTGTTTCGTAAGTACTTAAACAAAGTTTTGGGATTGCCGAACTCAGATTCCATACTTATATCTAATTGTTACTATATCCCACAAAAGAAAAAATTAAGTCTAGAGAAAGGGGTAGACCAATTGGTTACAACTGATTTAAATCTTACCGAATTTTTGGAGGATTCCTCAGACACTATAACTAATCGGTCTACATTATTAATTACTTGTTTTAATGAGATAGATACGAGTTTAATTATGAAGACATATTTCCAGAATAAACAAGTAAAATTTTGTGGGGATATGGTACAAATATTTCCTGATGTTTCAAGACCTACCCAACTGAAGAGG
The DNA here is from genome assembly GCF_902459505.1 of Geotrypetes seraphini. NCBI lineage: Eukaryota > Metazoa > Chordata > Amphibia > Gymnophiona > Dermophiidae > Geotrypetes > Geotrypetes seraphini. Next base: position 530,961,035 of record NC_047084.1, on the reverse strand, counting down.
AAAGCTTTTCTTTCATTAAAACCCAGATTAATTGCTCTTGGAGGTACTTTTTATTTGAAGTTTCCATGCAAATGCCTTGTGCAATTGCATGGAAAAGATTATATCTTCTGGGATCCAATTCAATTGGAAAGTTTCCTGAATGTAAATGAACCAAATAAGACTCAGTAACTGTTATATTTTGAGGAGATAAATCATTAAGTTCACCTGAAGTTGGTGGAGTTTCCCCCTTTTGTTAGAGGGAACTCCTGATTATTATGTTTATTATAATTATTTGTTATGTAAAGGGAGTTAGCCCTTTCTTAATGTGGGCTATATGGGAATTTGTTGATTAAATAATGATTTTTATTTTCTTAAATGGTCATAGAGTGTAAAATTCCATTCTTTACTGTTCTGTAATATGAACTGTTGTAAAATTATAAATATATATAAAAAAAGAAACATTTAAATACCTACATAGTGTAAATACATGAGTCGAGTCTCTTTCATTTGAAAGGAAGCTTGGAATGAGAGGGAATAGGATGAAGTTAAGAGGTGATAAGCTCAGCAGTAATCTAATGAAATATTTTTTACAGAAAGGGTGGTAAATGCGTGGAATAGTCTCTTGGAAGAGGTGGTGGAGACAGAGACTGTGTCTGAATTCAAGAAAGTGTGGGATAGGCACATGGGATCTCTTAGATAAATGAATAGATAATGGTTACTGCAGATTGGCAGACTGGATGGGCCATTTGGCCTTTATCTGCTATCATGTTTCTATGTTTCTACCAGGCCTTAAAGCTGTGACCTGATGTTCTAAAGATCCTAGATCCTAAAGAGCTAGTGTTATTCCCTCCACTCCTCTGATCATATTCTTCATCCCCGAGCCAACAGTCTGAAATTTGGCAGCTAAAATTGAATGTTAAGAAATGCAAGGTCATGCATTTGGGCTGAAAAAACCTGAGGGAATGGTACAGTTTAGGGGGTGAAGAACTTATGTGCACGACAGAAGAGTGGGACTTGGGTGTGATTGTATGTGATGATCTTAAGGTGGCCAAACAGGTTGAAAAGGTGACAGCAAAAACTAGAAGGATGCTAGGTTGCATAGGGAGAGGTATAGCCATTAGGAAAAATGAGGTATTGATGCATCTGTATAAGACTCTGGTGAGACCTCATTTAGAATATTGTGTACAATTCAGGAGGCCACACCTTCAAAAAGATATAAAAAGGATGGAGTCAGTCCAGAGGAAGGCTACTAAAATGGTATGTGGTCTTTGTGATAAGGCTTATGGGGACAGACTTAAAGATCTCAATCTGTATACTTTGGAGAAAAGGCGGGAGAGGGGAGATGTGATAGTCATTTAAATACCTACATAATATAAATATGCATGAGTCAAGTCTCTTTCATTTGAAAAGAAACTCTGCAATGAGAGGGCTTAGGATGAAGTTAAGAGGTGATAAGCTCCGGAGTAATCTGAGGAAATACTTTTTTATAGAAAGGGTAGTAGATGCGTGGAATGGTTTCCCGGAAGAGGTGGTAGAAACAGAGACTGTGTCTGAATTCAAGAAGGCCTGGTATAGGCACATGGGATCTCTTGGAGAGAGAAAGAGATAATGGTTACTGTGGATGGGCAGACTAGATGGCTGACACCAACCCAGGATCATCAGTCCACAGCTTTGAGATATGATGTTTCCCATGAGCCATCATGGTAAGATAAACCATCATCACAAGTCATGTTTTGATTTTTACATAGTAATGAGCATATGCATTTGCTAATTTTGCATTCATTATTATATAATCTGCTGTGACTTAAATATCACCATGGTAGGTATAAAGATTAGCTGTGTTAGGGACAGATAATGTAACTTAAAGTCCTAACATAAAGTAACTTGATAACTTCATCCCATAATGGGCAGGTCATGAGCTGTTGCTAAAGAAGGTAGCTGCATCAACTAATTTTGTAATCATGAAAGATAGTCTGGCAGAAAAATACCATTTCTATTTGCCAAATATCACAGCTGGCTTCTATAAAAACAGAATGATAGAGCAAACAAAGCACCTGGAACTGAATCTGAACGTTTACTGGCAACCAGGGCAGCTTCTGCAAAAGAGGGGTCACATGATCTTAATGCTTAACCCTCAAAAGGATCTTTGATTCTGTGTACAAGTTTCAGATGCACTAGTTTGGGAAAGACCCAAAAATAGAGAACTGCTGCAATCCAATTAATTAATTGCAGCTGATAGAAACAACCCAATCAAGCTCTCCTGGCTCAGCAAAGGCTTAAGCTTACACAGCTGATAGAGCTGAACCAAACAGCCCCACCTGGTGACTGAAGGCCAAACCATGTTCCCAGACTCACTAAAGTATCTTATGTTTTTGTGTGCATGGATGCCCGTCTGTCCCTGTGCTTTAACTGTTGATGGATGCTGAGTAGTGGTGGTGGTGATAATAAGCATGTGTGGATAGCTCACAGGAGATACAGGTAACAGAGAAGAAGGCCCCCTACGCAGAAGATCTAAAGGCCCAGAACTGAGTATATGGACATAACAAAGGAAGTAGGCTTGTGCAGGTTCAGCTTTGATAATGCATAAAGTAGGGATTTCTGTTCAAAAATGACCTTGATGAAAATGACCCGCCCTATCTGTGGGAAAACATGCATAGAGCCATTTCACACATTGGTTTACAATTATATATACAGCTGAGGAGACGTTCATATTGTTGAGGTTAGAGCAGGTGTGAGGGGGGGGGGCACGTATGCCCATACTTCTTCAGTTTGAAAAGTAAACATCTAAGTTTGTATTTGGAAGCAGTAAGAACAAAGGTCTTTTCCTGTACAGGTCCCAACTTCCAGTCTATATTAGACAGCAGAAAGACTTGTGTAATGTTAAGAAATTGTTGAAATGTCATTTATTTTGTAAGATGACATATAGTTGTTGACATTTCTTTATATTAGATGAATGAGATTTTTATATGTTGTTTGTATATTTATTGTGTATGTAAACTTGTAATCTACCTTGTTAAAGGCAGACTATAAATAATAAGCTATATGGGAAAAAACAGCTGCAAAAATCACAGGTGTAAGTTGTGCATCTTTTGCTGAGTTTCAAGTTTATTATTTATTCAATATACCGCATATCATTACGTCTAAGTAGTTTATAATAAATTTAATGAAAACATATCTGATAAAACAGGGGATTAAAATATAACATTATTATTGGGACACATAGACAATTTTTCAACTCTTGCTCTCTGATAAATAAGAACATAAGAATAGCCTTACTTGGTCAAACCAATGGTCCATCAAGCCCAGTAGCCTGTTCTCATGGTGGCCAATCCATGTCACTAGTACCTGGCCAAAATCCAAGGTGTAGCAATATTCCATGCTACCAATATAGGGCAAGCAGTGACTTCCCCCATGTCTTTCTCAATAACAGACTATGGACTTTTCCTCCAGGAACTTGTCCAAACCTTTCTTAAAACCAGCTACGCTATCCGCTCTTACTACATCCTCTGGCAACGAGTTGCAGAGCTTAACTATTCTCTGAGTGAAAAAAAATTCCTATTGGTTTTAAAAGTATTTCCATGTAACTTCGAGTGTCCCCTAGTCTTTGTAATTTTTGACGGAGTGAAAAATCGATCCACTTGGAGGGTGGTGCTTTTCCCCTCATCGCATGACATATGGGGTGATCAATTCAGGATCAACGTCAGATTCTTCCAGGGGCTGATCAATGTGGTATTTGTGCTGATGCTGCAGACGTTGTTGGGTTCTCTTCCCACTGCGCTGGGGGATGGGGAGCTCCATGTGATGAGTCAATTTTCAAATGGAAAACATTTTCCCACTTGGAAATTGTTGTAAAGTCTCTGGGTAATAATTTCCAGCAGACTTGCCCCCAGTGTGGTGCCGATAAGCTTGTTACCTAGAAATATAAAAATGCCATAGATGATTTAGGTGGTTTTGCCAGTTAGGCCCAACATAGAGAATGACACGGGGAAAATATTTATGACTGTTCTCGCCCCATCCCAATGAGCTCGTCTCCGTCCATGCCCTGTCCCCGCAAGCTCAGTCACCGTCACCGCCCCGCGAGATCAGTCCCTGTCCCCGCTCTGCAAACTGTCAGATCCCATCCACACAAGCCTCGAATAGTTGATTTTATACTGAACTTATTTTATTAAAGTATAAAAAGAGACAATATTCTGTACAATTGTCATTTTATAAACACAAATAATATAGAGCAAGGATCAACAAAACCCCTGTCTCCCCTCCCTTTCACAAATATCCCCTCCACTATTGTGAAAACTGAACAAACCAAATTACTACAGAATGCTACACAGAAAAATCAAGCAAACAGAATACTTGTCACACATGGCAAGAATAGTGTTGGGGGAGTGCAACTGCCCCCTGGTCAGAGAAAGCCCTAAGCCAGCTGGAAGCTAAAGAAGCACAGCCTGGGCTTTGCAGTCCCCAGTTATGTCTAATACCAGCTCTTGCAGGATACATATTTCAAATCTGAAATATTCTAATCACAAAATAAATTTATTTTTCTACCTTTTGTTGTCTGCTAATTTTATTCTTCAAATCACATTGGTCTCAGGCTTTGGTTTTGGGTTCCTTCTGTCTTCATTGTGGCATGGCTGGCTCCTGAAGGTAAAATAGGTGCAAGAGGAGCTGGAGAGGAGATGTCGAGTCTGATATGGGCACAGTTTTTTGTAACCACAGGAGCAAGACTTTTCACTGCTCCCATGGGGTGGTAAAAGGTCTTGTCTCCATTCTCGTGGGGCAGTGAGAGGTCTTGTCCCCATTCCCTCAGGGCAGTGAAAGGTCTTGTCCCCATTCCTGCGGTAAACCAGTTGCAAATTTCTCCATTCCAGCGGATTTACTACAGTAACCACGGTTTAGCACGATAAATGGTCCCAGGGTCATTCTCTAGCCCAATGCACTGCTAAGAGCTAAGAAGTGTACGCTCAAGAATGAATGTAATAGTCTGAAAAATCTAAAGCAACTTGGAATTTTTTTGTACCATTTCAATTTGAACTTTTTGTACCATTTTGATTCCTGTAAATATTCCTGGAATTGTATTTCTTTGCTCCGTGGATAGAACTATACACCTAATAAACAATTTGCTTGTATTCTAAACAGAGAGCTACCTAATTTAGAAGAGAACACAGTATGATGTCACCTCTTAATGACCTGTTTTAAGCTTATTATATGAGTTGCAGGGCTTTAGTCTAAAAAACCCTATAATTGATTCATTCTGCATGCTAACCTGTACTACTCCCACTCCTAAATAAAGAGGACTATTGAAAATAATAAAAGGCAGAAGAGTATCATAGCTTTATATTTCATGAAAAGAAGAAAGCCTAATGCATCTCTTTCCAAGCATATTTTATGTTTTCAGCAACAGTGAGGACTGAAGCAGGAATCCTGTCATTGAACCATATTTTATCCTATTTTGGAAAGAACCACAGTAGGGAATTAAGAATACAGCTCACAGCTATCCAGTTTTGTGACAGTGATGTTTAAGGCAATATTCTCTCTCATTTATCTAAGTCCATTGAATAGATGAATAGAATTTTCTTTTACCTCATAAAAATTATGAGCACCAAATAGCAAATTAAAATTTATGTTCATAGCTTTTCTGGGGCAATATTCAAAACAAAAACATGCAAGCACTTCCTCTCTGAGAACATAGCAGAGACTGCGTAGTTAAAAAGTACACCCACTCGCTAATGTGGGTAGTTATAAAATCTTTCCAATGATGAGACAGCTGGGGGCCTTTCCTATTCCAATTTATTCAACCCCCTTTTGCCCCTGAATGTTCCCTTTTGGACATTATAGAGCTATTTTTATGTCACATGTATTCATAGAAAGAGAGCCTGATATCACACATTTTCAGTCACGATGCCACTTTACTTTATTTTTCACATATGTACGATGTGCATTCTCGCTTGGAATATTTTTTTTCATCCTGCACCGATACAATGGTGGAAACTCTACCATCAACAAACATATTTAGAAAAAAAAAAAGCATGTATTAGAGCGAAAAGAGGCATTTTTAGAGGAGGGGAAAGGGCGGGAGGTGGGCCGACCAAGACTTAGTCGTACAGCAAGTATAACAAAAAATCATGAGCAGTTAGCTTGGAAGATCCTAGGCATAATAAGACAATCTTATAAATTGACACCTTCATTTAGGCACACTGATGTCGTCTGCTGGATGCCAATTCTATAACAACATCTGTAAGCTAAAATGCCACTATAGAATACTTTAAAAAAAAACCAACTAAAGGCCCTATTTATCAAGCTGCACCAGTGGCATAGCGAGAGTGAGAGGCGCCCAGGACGGTGGCGCTCCTCCCCCACCACCTGCTCCTTCCCCAATCCACCCTGCCGCATATGCGCCCTTCCCCCGTACCTTGAGTTGTTCTATGCCGCGAGCGAAAATAACTTCAACGTGTTCCTCGCAACCCCATCGTCTCTCTCACTGGCGTCACTACTTAGACACAGTACCTGGAAGTGATGTCAGCGGGAAATATGATGCAGTCACGAGGAGCACATTAAAGTTGTTTCTCACGGCGATGAACAACTAGAGGAGAGGGGGGTGCATGTGTGGTGAGGGGAGGACTAGGAAGAGGCGGGGCAGAGAGGAGGAGGGGTGCTGGTGCCTCCACAACATGGTGCCTGGGGCGGACAGCCTCCCAGAGGTTTTTAGTGTGAGCCAGCATGGTAAATGCTCTTACACTCATAGAATTCCTATGAATTTTGGAGCACTTATCTCGCCGACCCTCACGTAGAACCTAAACATTCAAAATATAAATAATTCCACTCAAAAGGTATATATGTTCACCACAACAAAGTAGTATAAAGTTAAAAAAAAAAACCTATACTAAACTACATGCAAAACCATATGGGGACACTCAGTTCCATGACCAGAGCAATTAACTCTTCAGGACAAATGAGCTGTAAGTTGTTAGCCAGTTTGAGAAGGCTACATAAGAACATAAGAATTGCTGCTACTCCATCGTGCCCAGCAGTTCGCTCACGTGGTGGCCCTTAGGTCAAAGACCGGTGCCCTATTCGAGTCTAGCCGTTCCTGCATACGTTCTGGTTCAGCAGGAATTTATCTAACTTTGTCTTGAATCCCTGGAGGGTGTTTTCCCCCATAACAGACTCTGGAAGAGCGTTCCAGATTTCTACCACTCTCTGGGTGAAGAAGAATTTCCTTACATTTGTACGGAGTCTATCCCCTTTAAACTTTAAAGAGTGCCCTCTCGTTCTCTCCACCTTGGAGAGGGTGAACAATCTCTCTTTCTCTACTAAGTCTATTCCCTTCATTATCTTGAATGTTTTGATCATGTCCCCTCTTTTCAAGGGAGAAGAGGCTATATAATGTTCTCATATCACTTCACATCATTTGCACACCCAAGGAATTTTTAACTAATAATGGTGATATAAACTAACCAATGAATAGTGCAAAAAGCAATGATGAGAGTTCTTAAACAGTTTGTAGGTCCGATTCAGTTCCAACCCATACAATAACATCAGTTCAATGTGAACACCTTATTTAGCCTTCTCAAATTGGCTAATAACTCATATGGTCTGAAGGGTTCATTAACCAGGTTACGGAACTGAGTGCTTCCGTATGGTTTCACATTTAGTACTTTTTTTAAATTTCATTTTGTAGTGGTTTATATTACTTTGTTGTGGTGAGCATATATATATATATATATATACCTTTTAGGTGGAATTATTTATATTTTGGACTATAGAATGCTAGCAGAAGTCAGCATGTGTGAACCTCAGTTTTGGCACTCATTTATGTCATGTTAATAGCAGTTATAATTGGATGCCAAGTGATGCATGCAGCTTGGAGATATGCTCATTGGCCAACCATGCTCTGCTCGCTATACATTACCTTCCCCCTGCAGTTATATACTATAACACTTATGCACTATTTATAGGGCACATTCATGTGTAACTATCACTTATTAACGCCTATGACAAACATATGTATGTATGTGGCATGCACGTCTAGATGCCAATTGAAAGAATTACCTCCAGCAGGTAATTTTATAAAGGGATGTGTACTTTAAATGGTTAAATGTGCACTGGCTTTGGTGGTATTTTAGTCATTTATGTGTGGATATGGCTTCATACGCATGCACAGTAAATAATCTCAGAAAGTACCAACTGGCAGGAAAGAATGCACTTTGAAATGATAGTGCATATTTTGCTCAAAGGCATACACAGGGATGGAGTGTGGGCAGTGCAGGCAAATATGCACATGGATTATAAAATACTATAATTTATGCACATACTTGACAAATATTGACACGGGCATTTATACCAGTTCTAGGACTGGTATAAATATCCATGCGTGCTACTATCACTAGTATTTTGTTTTTAAAGAAAAGCAGGCACCTATTTGTCTTTATAATATAGGCCATCATAAGTACCTTAAATGGTGCTTTAACTAGTCATCCCTTGTAACATTACCTTCCATGGGTTGCAATCTTTGGGAGCCTTTAACTAAGATGCGCTAACAGACATAGCACATGCTAATAAATTAGTACTTCTACTACTATTACAACTACTACTAATAATAATAATTTCTATAGTGCTACTAGACATGTGCGGCACTCTACATCAAAACAAGGAAAAGACAGTTCCCACTCAAAAGAGCTTACAATCTAGTCAAGACAGACAAACTGGACAAGGAGGTGCATCAATACACTGTGCTCAATGTGTGGGGAATTACAGAGAACATAAGAACTGCCATCACCGGATCAGACTCATGGTCCATCAAGTCTGGCGATCCGCACACGCGGAGGCATGCCAGTGTGCACCTGGCGTAAATTAAGTCATCCATATCCCTCTATGCGTCTCTTAAGGAGATGTGCATCTAGTTTGCTTTTAAATCCTAGAATGGTGGATTGCGCAATAACCTCCTCTGGGAGAACATTCCAGGTGTCCACCACTCGTTGCGTGAAGCAGAACTTCCTGATATTTGTCCTGGACTAGTTCCCCCTTAGCTTCAGTCCATGTCCTCTTGTCCGTGTCACATAGGACATTGTAAATAATTTTTTATCCTGCTCTATTTTGTCGTTTCCTTTCAGTATTTTGAATGTCTCGATCATATCCCCTCGCAGTCTCCTTTTCTCAAGGGAGAACAATCCCAGCCTCTTAAGTCGTTCCTCATATTCCAAGTTCTCCATACCTTTTACTAGCTTCGTTGCTCATCTCTGCACCCTCTTCAGCAGTTTTATATCCTTCCTTAGGTTGGGAGACCAATGTTGGACACAGTATTCCAAGTGTGCTCTGACCATTGCTCTATATAGTGGCATTATAACTTTCTCCGCTCTACTCGTGATTCCCTTCTTTATCATGCCTAAGACAGATATTGGTGCTTAGCAGGCGCATTGGAGTTTGGAAAACCAAAAACGATGTTTAAAATGGTACTAAAAAGAAATTTTGAGGCACCTACTGGTGCCTAAAAAAACAGTGCTGAAATCACGCCTCCGGAGGCACCTACTGGCGTCTAATACCACTGTATGCATGGCCTGCTTTAATCACACCCAGGGTCTAAAAAGGTGCCCTGATTGAGCAGCTGACCACAGGAGGGATGAAGGCATGATGATCCTTCCTTAACCTCACAGTGGTTACCGGCCCCCTTTCAGTTCCCTAAGAAGAGAAAGTGACATTGGATACCAGGCTGTATGTATGACAGCTTCAAGAATTAGGTCCATTCCCAACAGAGCAGTGAACAAGTGTAAGAACGATTCCTTGCTGATAATTGTAGGGTATAAGAAACGGTATGGTATGGTAAGTACAGTGAACTTTGAAAATGGGACCCAGGTGTAACTTCTAGAGCATAGAAATGTCTGCTGTACCTGAATTTATAATCTAGTCTAATATGATCTTTATATACCGTTATTATCCCCCAAAACTGGGTCCAAAACAGTTTACAATGGTCAAATCAAAAACTGCACAACAGCCAAAATACATACATACAGGGCAGGATTAACCAATAGGCCAAGTAGGCACGTGCCTAGGGCCCGAAATAGTCAGGGGGGCCCGATAAAGGAAGGCATCAACACTGTTTTTTCCAAACGGCGATAGGCCCCTCCAGCATTGATCGGCAACGTGGGTCCCCACCCCCCATCAACAGAAAGTAAGACAAGCAAGCAACGCGAGTAAGAAAGACAATGGGAACTGTAATTGTGCAAGTGGTGCTGCTTGCCCAAAGCTTCCCTCTGACGCAGCTTCCTGTTTCCGCCTGGGTGCATGGTGGGGTGGGGCGGGGCAGGGGGCCCAGTGTATTTGTGTGCCTAGGGTCCCTCGATGAATTAATCCTGCCCTGCATACATGCCAAATAAATAAATAATATGGCAAGGTAGCATACCACAACAACGGCAGTTGGCGGAAAAATTGAGTAACTTGAGTAGAGTTATCTCCTAAAGTGATTGAATGTAAAGAATAGGGTGAACTAGTGCCATATAGACACCAAAAGGGAATTGGGCTACTGGGCTAGATGGACATTGGTCTTAACCAGTAAGACTATTATGCTCTTATTTGAATATTAGTGCTTCCTGGAAATACTGCAGTTTGGGTCAATCTGAACTATTTTGCTATTTTGAGGAACTGGGACCAGTTTGAAGCTAGTTTGAGAGGGGATGTGGAGGCTCATTTTCAAAGAACATAGACTTACCAAGCTATGGCAGCGGTAGAGGTTTCTGCTATGGCCTGGGGCACTAAATGCTATGATGCTGCTCCAACGCTCATAGGAATTCTATGAGCGTCAGAGCAGCGCCGGAGCATTTAGCACTCTGGGCCACAGTAGAAAATTCTACCACAGCTTAGTAAAAAGGGGGGGGAGGGGTTTATATACAGAATGTTACTATAGGGCTCATTTTTGAAAGAGAAAAACATCCCCAAAAAAGGGTACAAACATCTAAATTGCTATTTTCAACATACATATTTATTAGCTATATGTGATATGCTTGTTCTAGACCACAGCATTGGTATGCATTTTTAGACCTTAGCTACTAATATGGCTTTTGTATTACACGTTGTTAGCCTCTTCATGGTTTTTGTTATGGCAAACACTGTTTTAGATAGATATTAATTTTACAAATTAGTTTGTTTATTCATAGATATTAGTTTAACAAATGAGTTTGAAGTTTTTTTTTATATGAGTATAGTATTATATTAATGGTAAGTTTTATATTCAAGATAATTTTACATATTTATGCTAATATACATATATATTTTGGAAGTCTAGGAGCGTTGGCGATAATACTGCCATGGCCAGTGATAAAAAAGCCTAAGGCAGCTATGTAAAACGAGCCCTTAATTAATATTATTGGTTTCAATTAAGAGTTTTAGTAAGCTCATAATTGAAAAAAAATAAAAAAATTAATTGAGTGACTGATGCAACTTCCTGTTTCCGGTTGCAGCGGAGGAAACTTTTCCAGCAGGCAATGCGACGCAACTTCAAGGCTCCGGCTGTAATACAGCGCATAGCCTTATAGAAATTGCCAGTTTTGCCACAAGAGAAGGTAAGGAAAGGGAGGGAGGGAGATACATGGCTGGCTGGTAGAAGGGAGCTTCTGGACTCTGCAAAGGGTGCTGGTGGTGAGGGGGATGGAGAGGAGAAGATGCTGAAGCAGCCTGAAGGGAACTGGAGAAGAAAGAGAGGGGAGAAGATGCTGGGAAATGGGGAAGAGACAGTAGGGAGAAGACGCTGGGAAATGGGGAAGAGAGAGTAGGGAGAAGATGCTGGGAAATGAGGAAGAGAGAGTGAGGAGAAGACGCTGGGAAATGGGGAAGAGAGAGTAGGGAGAAGATGCTGGGAAATGGGGAAGAGAGAGTGGGGAGAAGACGTTGGGAAATGGGGAAGAGATAGTGGGGAGAAGACACTGGAAGGGAAGAAGACAGAGATGCCAGACTATGGGGGAGTGGAGGGAAGAAGAGAGGTGCCAGACTAATTGGGGGGAGGGGTGAAGGTAGAGGCACAGTAACAGAGCAAATGGAACACGCAGAGAGATGGCAGACAGTGGTTGGAAGGAATTGAATGAGAAGATGAGGGTAGCAGAAACCAGACAACAAAGGTAGAAAAAAAAATTCTATTTATTTATTTTGCTTTAGGATAAAGTAGTAAATTAATTGTGTTTATAAAAATTTATAAACAAAGCCCTGCCAGTGAACATCTCTTTCTCTAGTTCAGCAGCAAGAACTTTGATTTAAAAGGAAGGAATAAGCTAAATATTGCAGTACTGAGGCTTGTATGAATGCTGTGGGGATGGGGACGGGGCGGTGAAAGGGATTACAGGGATGGGGAAGGGGCGGTGAAAGGGACGACGGAGATGGGGATGGGGCGGTGAAGGGGATGGTGGGGACGGGGCGGTGAAGAGGATGGTGGGGACGGGGCAGTGACAGGGACAGAATTTTTCCCCATGTCATTCTCTAGTCCATACTCCACTCTAACTACAACCCTTGTAGCTGAACATGTGAGCCTTTCAAACTCCATCCTAATCCCACTGTATCCACATATAGGTGTCATCTGCAGGCATAAGGGCTACTGGTGTGGTGTACAGTGGATTTTGGATGGAATTTAGAGGGCACTATACACTACACAAGTGGGTTATGGTGAGACGTGCACCTTTGACTCTTTATGTGAAGTTCATTGTAGTGCCCCTTGAGGTGACCCACTGCTTATGTGTGTGTGGCCAGTCTACTAAACATGCTGACCCCTCTTACATCCCAATGGCTTGTTTTGTGTGTTTTTCTTTTGAATGTGTTTTTTCTCTTCTTGAAAATGGTTCAAAAAGATAGATGCACAGCTGAAAAATTGCCATTTAAAAAAAAAAAAAAAAAGAGAGATAGACATTTTGCATTTTTGAAAATGGCCATGTTTTATACTAGATTTTTGTGCATTTTCAGAAAAATGTCCATACTCGGGTATGGACATCATATTGAAAATGGCCCCTTGTATCTTTTTTTTGAGATACGAAGACCAGAATTGAATACAATACTCAAGGTGAGGTCACACCATGGAGCAATACAGAGGCATTATAATAATCTTATTTACCATCCTTTTTCTAATAAATCTTAGCTTTCTGTTTGCTTTTTGGGCTGATTCTGCACATTGGGTGGAAGGTTTCAGCATAGTGTTTACAGGTCTTTATCATGGGTACTGGCCTCTGAAGTGGACTCTAGCATCTGATAACTATGACTTGGATTATTCTTCCTTAAATGCATAACTGCATTTGTCCATATGAAATTTCATCCACCATTTGCATGTCCAGCCTTCCAAGTTCTTAAGGTCTTCCTGCAATTTTTCAGTCTGCATGTGTTTTAACAACTTTGAATAGTTTATGGTCGTCTACAAATTTAATCACCTCACTGTCATTCCAATTTCCAGATCATGTATAAATATGTTAAATAGCACCTGTCCTAGTACAGATCCTTGCAGCACTCCACCATTCACCCTCCTGCATTGAGAAAAATAGCTATTTAACTCTACCCTTTGCTATCTGTCCCGTAACCAATTCCTAATCCACAACTGAACATTGCTTCCTATTCCACAACTTTTTAATTTTCTCAGGAGTCTCTCATAAGGAACTTTGCAAAAGCTTTCTGAAAATCTAGATGCACTACGTCAACTGGCTCTCCTTTATCCATATTTATTCATACCTTCAAAGAAATACAGCAAATTGGTTAGCTGAACACGTGCTGACTCTGTTCCATTAAGCCAAGTTTGTCCATGTGTTCATTAATTCCACTATTTTGTTGATCACTGAAGTCAGGTTAACGGATTGTAATTTCCTGGATCACCCCTGCTTTGAAAATGAGCACTTAAGTTTGTGATTTGTTGTTAGGATGGAATTTGTATAAACCTGTGGCCTGTTTTGCCACTACATTTATGGCCCGAAGTTCTGTTATTTCAAATTAGAGAATGATAGAGGAGAAGGTGAAGATGTGAATGCCTATGTTATTAATTCTCAAACTTAACAATGCTGGATATTTCTTTTAAAGTAGCAAAGCCAGAAACTGTGCAGTAGAAATCTGATTCTGTCAACTTGTTAACATTCCACTGACTGGCCACTCATGTCAGCAGAGAATTCGCTGAGATTTGCCAGCTTCAGTGTCAATAATTTATTTATTAAGCTGCAAGTTATACATTCCAAAATATAAAGTGAGCTTTTGAGCATGTCAATATTTTAAACTGTCAGTTTTTGAAAGCAAGTTGATATCTTTTCTGGGATTTCTTCTTTAATCCTATGACAGCTATGTCAGCTTCTTAACCCAGGCACGCAGGATCCACCAGTCAGCCTACTGAACAATTCCCCACATTCCCTTGACACTCACAAAGAGTAACATTTCTTTATTAAACAAACTTTTTTTTTTTAAACAGATCAAATACAACACATCTTTATTTAATATAAAATTCAAACCTTTTCCCTTGCTCTAAACAGACTAAAAAGGTAAAAACTAACCTCTGCAACTGGAATCTATCAACACATCTTTCTAGTGCAAAGGGTACAGTAGGCTTGACAAGTGGGTTTCTTCCCTTTACTCATGAGGACTGCAGAAGGCATCATTTACATTTTTTTCAGCTCCACCTCCTTGTGTCACTGGGCAGTGCTCCAGTTCTCCAGATTTTCCTTCTGCAAGCGAGGTGGTGTCTTTTCTCTGTTCTGCATTTGCTTTATTATTTTGGGGTTTGTATCCATTTGAGACTTCCTGGTGCTTCAAAGGTTCCCAGGATCTCTGGGATAGTTCTGCCTGGAAGAAAATGTAGTCTCTGGATCAGAGGGCTGTAGCTGGGGGAGGGGGGTACAACCTTTTTGCAGGTCACCTACTTAGCCAGCCTGCACTAATTCATAGATAGCTTGGGGTGCATTCCCCTGGAATCTCAGCTCACCCCTGATTTTTAGGCACTAGCTTGCAGGCTAAGCAAGTCCATGTTGATCCAGACTTTTAAAACCCTGGCCTACATTATAGGTGCCTAATGGGCACCTAAGTTTTAGTTAGGAACAATTCTGTAATACCTCCTCAACAAGACCACAGATGCTGGCTTTGCTCCCTCCCCCCAAAGATGTGTGAGGAGCTAGTAGGATCGAGGGTTTCAGGCTCTCAGAGCCTGTCTGAAAGGCAGCCTGAAGAGACAAGCGGCTAAAGAATCCTAGAGGCTTATCTGAGAAAGAAATCTCAATTGTCCAGCTGTAGTGTGAGCTAATGCAGGCATAGCACCAAGCAGTTCTGTGAGTATTGCCTATTACTTGGGGTGGTTCAAGAACTGGACTATTGAGGGTGTCTGGGGCTTCTCATAGGGACCTCTCCTTCACACCTAGCAGCGCCTAATTCAACTTAGATGTCGCTAGGCGTCCTAATGGTAGGTGCTGGTACATTGCACTGATTGTCTAGCTCTTTTTAGTGTAACCCGCATAGAATTTTAGGTTATGGCGGTATAAAAGAATAAAGTTATTATTATTATTATTATTAGGCCAGGGTTTTCCTGGCCTAATTTACTGGTGCCTAAGACAGATGCCTAGCAACGTCTAAGTCATATACACCTAATCACGCCTACTTTGTGGGTAGGAGCAGATAGGTATAGGTGGGTGCCTTAACTTAGGCATCTTTAGGTACCACTCCGAGTTCTGCATGGAGCTCTGAATTAATCATTTTTTAATGAGTTTTTAATGGCATGGTCAATTACAATGCCAATTAAGCTCATTGACCAATTTTGAGCTCCGCACAGAAGTCGTCTAGGCATTCTCAATTTAGACACTTAATGGTGTTTAACCTAGGTGTCATTTACAAAATCAGGCCCTAAAGATTCACACGCTAAGCAAGCACTAATTTGTTAGGGCTCCTTTTACTAATCTACAGTAGCATTTTTAGCGCACGCAGAATTTTTGCATGTGCTAAACCCGTGCTACGTGGCTAGAACTAATACCAGCTCAATGCTGGCGTTAGCATCTAGCGCGTGCAGCAATTTTACGTGCGCTATTCCGCACGTTAATGCCCTAATGCAGCTTCGTAAAAGGAGCCCTTAGTGTGAGGGAATGTAGCTGCGCTGATTAGCACAGTCTATGCCCACTCTCTGCCTCCCAAATATGCCTGCACACCAAAATATAAATTTTAAGTGCATAGTTAGAGCACGTACATAGCAAAATTATTGCAGGACATCATGGTGCACCCTACAGTGTGCAATTTTGTGCTATGGCATGCACGCATTAATTATTATTGCAGCTTTGTAAAAAATAAAGACTCCATAGTATTTTGTTTATGCAGAGTTATGTGAAAATTGTCAAGCAAAGACATCTTTGTGGGCTGGTTTTACAAAATAAATAAATAAGTAAAAACCCATCATTTTGGTAGAATCTTTTTTATCTAAATTTTCTTTAAAAGTCTGAGAGAGCACCTATAGCAAATTTTTAAATGTGAGTTAATTCTGTCTTTTGGAGACAGAATTTGTAAGAAAATTTCCTATGCACATTCTTAAGAATAGGAGAACGGTTGGGAAGAAGATAAAAAATTTGTGATAACCATGCAATATCCTTATCATCCTATCAGGGCTTCTATTTATGTTCAGGCACCAAAAGATAATGGAAATCATTTTTAAAGGATTGCATGACATTCACACATGTAAATACACTATGGGGCTCTTTTACTAAACTGTGCTAAAAAAGCATTCTGTGCTCTTATTAGTGAGTGGGTTTTCTGTGCACTGGGACCACTTTTAGTATGGCTGCAAAAAGGCCAAGGGGTCCTTTTACAAAGGTGCGCGCTGCCGCGGGGGTTAGCGTGTGATGAAATGTCCGACGTGCTAACCCCCATAGCGCGCCTTGATAAAAGGAGCCCCAAGTTTTCCATTTTCTGAATGAATGGCCACTTGCTAATTACCAAATCAGAACATAGCCATTATCGTGTGAGCCTTTACCACTACCTATTTTATGAATATAGACCAGGGGTAGGGAACTCCGGTCTTCGAGAGCCATATTCCAGTCGGATTTTCAGGATTTCCCCAATGAATATGCATTGAAAGCAGTGCATGCAAATAGATCCTATGCATATTCATTGGGGAAATCCTGAAAACCCGACTGGAATATGGCTCTCGAGGACCGGAGTTCCCTACCCCTGATACAGACTGTAAATAAATAATGGCCTGAATGATCCACTCATTATTAATTCATGATTAAATTGTCTATCTTTGGCATTTTTGTGATGTAGACTACAAAAGTCTACCCGGCACTGTCCTTAGGTTCCAACCACTGGAGTTGACATCGAAGCTCACTCCAGTCTATCCAATCCATCTTGTCATTTGAAGGACACAGACCTTAGCAATCCATCGTTGTTTGCAGGACGCAGACCATAAGAAGTCTGGCCAGCACTGTTCTTGTGTTCCAAATTACTGCTCTTTCCGTTGAAGCCCTCTCCAGCCCATCCTAAACTGAATTGTCATATACGAGAAACAGACCAGGCAAGTCTGCCTACTATTAGATTACTATAAGAGAATCTAGCTGAGTGGTGTAAGTGTTTATTAAACAGCAGCAGTCAATTCTCCACTCATATGAAGAGGTTTGTACTCCTTCTCTCGCACTCCACTCTTATAAATTTGTTATTTAATCATACTTAAAGCATGGTATTCATATAGGAAAAGGCCTCAGAGGTAGGGAGTACTACGCTTCTGGTCTCTTTAGTGGTTATTACCAGCGTAGGTGTCTTTCAGTCACGTACTCCGTGCTGCAGTCATTGGCCAAAAACCTGCTTGGTGCAATTTTTTTCTTCGTGTTATGCTTTTACTGATTTAGGCCTTTACTTGTTATCCTACATCAACTTTATCTATAAAATCATGTTCATATATACCTAATGTGTATTATAGCGCTTGTTTAAATGCAGACCACTTCAGTATTTGAAAAGACTAACAGAATGTTACTTAGCTTTAGTCTTCAGGTTATTCTATTTTCTTCCTGTGCTTCATTAATTCTGTGCTGTCTCGTACTGTCGGGGCCAGAACCGGGGCATACAGCACCTACGGGACTAGAACTGAAGCCGACGCGGCCGGCGTTTCGTGGACCGTTAGTTTGTCCGTTGCTTCAGGGACAATTTCGGGCACAGTGATATCTAAAGGTTAAAACATATGCAACCACTTATCAAAAAGGTCACTATTACAACCTATATCATTTTTTATCTATCGAGTGTACTTACTGCCTCTGTCACGAATTTTCAAACACTGGTAAGATGGCTTCACCCCATATTATATACACCCACAGGACAGCGTCATTATATGCTCCACCCCTTTCCTATCCTATTGGTTCTAAAAAATACAGAGGCTGAAGTGTCAGCCAGACAATGGTTAATAGCCTACTTAAAATAAACTGAAAACAAAGGATTAGTACAGAATATAGTTAAGTTAATAGAAATGTTGCCATTGAATATTTTTATTCAGCCCTTTCAGGAATAGCATGCCGAGACGGTGTATCCATTTCTGTTCACGCTGGGCCAGATATCTTTTGAAATCCCCCCCCCCCCCCCTTTTTTGGTCTATAAACTATTTCAATCACACAACCTCTCAGGGATTGAAAATCGTGCTGTTTTCCTACACAGTGTCTAGCTAATGGCGCTCCTAGGACTTTCTGCGTAATGTTGCTTTTATGTTCAGTGAGTCTATTGTTGAAGCGCCTAGACGTATGACTAACATACAACAGCTCAGATGGACATTTAATTATATATACCACTCCATCGGTTTTGCAATCTGAGGTATGTTTTAGGGTATAAATTACCTGATCCCGTGGGTTTTGAAACTTATCGGTACAGATCATGATGTTACACATCTGACACGAGCCGCAGACGCGGTGACCACGGCACTTATCCTCAGTGATGACATTACCAAAAAGATGTGCTGAGAGTTGAGTCGGTACAACGAATGGCCACCAGGATGGTCTCGGGACTCAAAGATCTCCCGTATGAGGAAAGGCTGAATAAATTGCAGCTATACTCGCTCGAGGAACGTAGAGAGAGAGGAGACATGATAGAGACGTTTAAATATATCACGGGCCGTATCGAGGTGGAAGATGATATCTTCTTTCGTAAAGGGCCCTCGGCCACAAGAGGGCATCCGCTGAAAATCAGGGGTGGGAAATTTCATGGCGACACCAGGAATACGCCCTATTATAAGCAGATTGTACTACTCTTGAGGGGTAACCCCTATTCGGAAATTTTTCTTTTAAATCAGTAGCTTGTGCTTTGAATTCTGTGGTGGAGGAGCAAATTCTACGAAGTCACAGAAACTGCGAAAATGGTAAGCTTTTCTTTAGGGGGAGGGGTGAGCACTGGCATAATGTAATGTTGAGTTGCAGTCTGTGGGTTTTTTAAATACTTTGGTATGGAAGGCACAGTCTCATTTCTATATCAACATCTAGAAAGGATATCTTAGATCTGCTATATGTGTGGGTAAAGTTAACTTTCTCATGGCAAGTGTTCAAATATTGCAAGAATGTCTCCAATGTCCAATCCTCCATCCCAAATTACAAATATATCATTGATATATCATACCCAGAATCTTACATACTTAAAGTGGATGGATGGATATATCCAGTCACATTCAAATTTATCCATGAACAAATTGGCAACTGAGGGGGCCATCATTATACCCATGGCAACCCCTGATTTTTGTTGGAAAAGAAGGTCCCCAAACAAAAAGAAACTGTCTTGTAGGATCAAAGTTGCTAATTCCACAATGAAATTGGTAGGGACCGTTGTATCTGTCCTTTTCTCTAAAGTTTCATGGATAATGGAAATTGCCTCATTTTGTGGGATTATAGTATACAGAGAACAGACATCAATCGTTACCATGTAGAAATTCTCCCCAAGGGTGATTCCTTCTAGTTTTCTAAGAAATTCTGTCATGTCTTCAACATATGAGGATGTTAATTTCACAAAACTCTGGAGGAATTTATCTACATATATTGAGGATGCTTCGAGTAATGATCCCCAACTGGAGACAATAGGTCTTCCCGGTGGGTGGGTTTTCAATTTATGTATTTTAGGGAGCAGGTAGAAGATTGGAATTTTGGGATGTAGGACATTTAGGAACCGAAATTCCCTTTTTGTTATGAAGCCCTTATCTAATGCATTCTTTTTTTTTTTTTTTTCTCTTGAAAATTTATTGAAAATTTTATCAAAATACAAAAAAAGGAGAGAAACAAACAATCAATATCAATACCATAATCGTGGAACAATAAATGAGTAAAAACAATTATTCAAGCACAACAGAAAATCGTTAGATACATATAATCAGAGGTAAAAATATTCTATGGTGTTGTAATAAGTAGCGGGAAGATATTCAAGGAAAGAAAAAAAAGTCAGGAGAGAAGAGGGAAAAGAAAGAAAAAGAAGGGTGATGACGGAGGGCAAAAGGTAAGTAAGAAAGCAACAAGGGGTGAGAAAGAGAAGAGAGAGTCCCCCAAAGGCCAGAAAGAGAGAGAGGAAGAAGTTGGAAAGAGAGATATAAGATATAAAAGACGTTAGGCATTAAGTTATGAGTGGTAAGGCATTAGAGAGAATTCAGGTATCTAATGCATTCTTAATTAACTTATTAATCTTCATTTGTAAATATTCAGTGGGATCTATTTCTAAAATGCTATAGTCATCACTAAGCAGTTGTTTATGAGCTTCTTCTAGATACATTTCCCTACTCAATAATACAATCATCCGACCCTTATCAGCTCGATGGATTACTAGATTCTTATGTTCCTGAAGAATTTTCAACGCTGCTTTTTCACTTTTACTGATATTTAATTTCTGTCTATGTCTATATACTTCATTCTCATTTTTCTCAATGTCAGCTACTAGTAATTTGTGAAACGTTTCAAGCACAGGGTCTGTAGGACCTGGGGGTATCCAGATGGATTTTGGGGTAACTGTAGAGCGATTCTGATCAACTTCCCTAGAGTCTTCATTGGCAAAAAAAATCTTTATACGCAATGTACGATAGAATTTTTCTATATCTATCTTAGTTTGAAAATGATCAGTGGGTTTAGTTAGAACAAACGAGAGTCCCTTCATCAGAACCGTGCATTCATCTGTTGTCACTATATGCTGAGAAAGATTTAGAATGGGTATCTCTTGCTGTGTTAAAGTTTCATTTATGGGTACCTTTGCCCTCGTGATTTGGTTTGTGGCCGTTGGTATTGATTTTGGCCCTGTCCATGACCATTGTATCTTTGCCATCTGCCTCTGCGTTGTTGTCGTGGTCTGGGGACTAAAAAATCATCATCAGAACTTGAACTGAATTTGGAAGATTCAGAGGTCTTATCAAATAAAACTTGTTTCTCTGCTGAATTCTTGTCACTTCCTTTCGGTTTCAGCCATGGGTACACTTTATATTGTAGGTAATCTTGCTCATCTCTTTTAAATTTTTTAAATTTATCTTTCTGTATATCTGATCGAAACCCATCTACTTTTACTTTCATATTATCCTGATGTTGCTTAAAATCGTTATCACTAGAATTTTGTTTTAAAGTTTTTAATTTATCTTCTATTTCAATTTTTATACCTGTCATTGCTTTTTTCGTGCGGTCAATAATCAAGACCCTCAAGTCCAGCGAGCATTTATTTAGAATGGAGATCCATTGTTGTTTAAATTCAATATCTTCATTAAGCATTCTAGGTTCCTTATATCACGCCTACTTTGTGGGTAGGAGCAGATAGGTGTAGGTGGGTGCCTTAACTTAGGCATTTTTAGGTACCGCTCCGAGTTCTGCATGGAGCTCTGAATTAATCATTTTTTAATGAGTTTTTAATGGCATGGTCAATTACAATGCCAATTAAGCTCATTAATCAATTTTGAGCTCCGCACAGAAGTCAGCTAGGCATTCTCATTTTAGACACTTAATGGTGTTTAACCTAGGCGTCATTTACAAAATCAGGCCCTAAAGACTCACACGCTAAGCAAGCACTAATTAGTTAGAGCTCCTTTTACTAAGCTGCGATAGCGTGGGACCAGGCAGGAAGCAAAGGTCATGCTCCTTCATCATGCCGCTCTGCTACCAAAGCCATTCATCTAGCTGGAGAGTGCGCTGGACCACCGCAACTTTAAAAAGATATGGGGGGAGGGCTGCGGGCATCTTCGATCTGCAGGCGTCTTCGAGCTGTGGGCTACGGGTGGGCTCCTTCGGCTGCGGGCGGGCTGCTTCGGGCTTCCAAGCATCAGACCACCAGACACACACCCCTGTAGAGGAGGAAATTTTTTTTCCTTGTTTTTTTTCTCCTCTACAGAGGGGGGGGGTGCGTCTTATGGACGGGTGTGTCTTATAGAACAAAAAATATGGTACTTAGTGCTGTGCAGTGTCCTCTAGTTTTACCATTTTCCCTTCTCTTGAAAAGATTTATTTCTAAATTAATACCTGTACTACTACTATCCATTCAGTCATGTCTGACCCTTGGATATTCTGTTGGCCAGTCCTCGTCATGCTTCCCTGTATTCCAAGTCTTCTTTCAGTTGTTTGATGTTCATTCCTGTGTCATTCTTGATCGTATCTATTTGCATTTCCTCTAAGACATGTTTTAAGTGTCTGCAAACTTCCCGTTTAGACTTGGGTTTACAAGCATGATTGAGGGGGCCACTTTGGCTACCTTTTTGATGTGACTCTACATTGACATCAGTTATGTAACATCCAGCATTAATGCATGTATGTGACAACTCATATATGAGTAAGTTACAAAATCTTTACCAGCACTTACACATCCAAACTCCAAGTAAAAACACTTAAAAAAATATGTTCCATTGTAAAATGGTTGTTCTTACGAACATGCTGCAAACCACAAATATATTCCCCCCTTCTTTTTTACAAATATTATTGCATTCATTGAGCCTGCTAAAAAATACCTGGGAAATCATGCATGCCCCTTTTCCTACCTTGACAAGCTAAGCAAAATTGGGCTTAATATTTCATTTTCTTCATCTCTGAGACAAACAATGTCAATTATAGTCACAACCTATTTTCTGAAGCACAAACTTGCTGCCTAAGCATATAAAATTATGTCTTGCAGTTTCTGAAAGGATTATTGTGAATTAGGCTATCAAAAAACTTACTGTTGAAAGATATATGAAAGTTGAAAGAATAAGAAAATTTAGCTGAAAGCCACATCTAGCTATCACAAAGCCTTTACAATTACAATTACTGTGTTGCCTAATAATAGAGGATAAAAGTTCATTTCTTTGAGAAAAAAGAATGCATTATTGAAATACGATTTGGCTTGTTTTAGAAAGGGAAAGGTAGTTCAATTAATTTTAATTGTGAAGACTGGGGATGCTAGACTTGCAAAGCATTTCACAGCAGGAGGGAATACTGGTTGAATAAAAGAAAGTCCTACTGTATTATGTTGAAAAGCATTAGCTACAACGGTTCACCCTAACGTTTTCTTAGCAGTGTGTCTAGAAAGCACCTGGAATAGCCTTCCAATTGAATTACCGTATTTTCTCGCATATAACGCGCGCGTTATACGTGGTTTTTACGTACCGCGCATAACCTTGCGCGTTATACACGTGAGTGCATTGTACAAAATTTTTTTTACATAGTTTCCCCCCCAACGTCCGATTCACCCCCCCGCAGGACCGCTCGCACCCCCACCCCGAAGGACCTCTCGCACGCACCGGCACCCCCACCCCGAAGGACTGCTCGCACGCACTCCCACCCGCACCCGCACCCCCACCCTGAAGGACCGCTCGCACCCCCACAGCCTCCCGACCTCCCCCCATCATGTAGAAGCTCCTACCAGTGTCCTGCTGCTTCCTCTTGGCGGTCCTGACACCCGACACGATCGGAGCAAGAGGGAGCTCAAGCCCTCTTGCCCCAGCCAACCGCGGCACCCCCGACACGATCAGGGCAAGAGGGAGCTCAAGCCCTCTTGCCCCCCCCCCGTCTCCCTGACACGATCGGGGCAAAAGGGAGCCCAAGTCCTCTTGCCCCGCCGACTCCCCAACTCCCCGACAATATCGGGCCAGGAGGGAGCCCAAGTCCTCCTGGCCCTGGCGACCCCCCCCCCCCGCTAGTTGTTCGGGCCAGGAGGGAGCCCAAACCCTCCTGGCCACGGCGACCCCTTACCCCCACCCCGCACTACATTACGGGCAGGAGGGATCCCAGGCCCTCCTGCCCTTGACGCAAACCCCCCTCCCCCAATGACCGCCCCCCCAAGAACCTCTGACCGCCCCCCCAGCCGACCCGTGACCCCCCTGGCCGACCCCCACGACACACCCACCCCCCTTCCCCGTACCTTTGTGTAGTTGGCCGGACAGACGGGAGTCAAACTCGCCTGTCCGGCAGGCAGCCAACGACGGAATGAGGCTGGATTGGCCCATCCGTCCCAAAGCTCCGCCTACTGGTGGGGCCTAAGGCACCTGGGCCAATCAGAATAGGCCCGGGAGCCTTAGGTCCCACCTGGGGGCGGGGCCTAAGGCACATGGGCCCAACCCGACCATGTGCCCAAGGCCCCGCCACCAGGAGGGACCTAAGGCTCCCGGGCCTATTCTAATTGTCCCAGGCGCCTTAGGCCCCACCAGTTGGTGGAGCTTTGGGACCGATGGGCCAATCCGGCCTCATTCCGTCGTTGGCTGCCTGCCGGACAGGCGGGTTTGGCTCCCGTCTGTCCGGCAACTACACAAAGGTACGGGGAAGGGGGGTGGGGGTGTCATGGGGGTCGGCCAGGGGGGTCGCGGGTCGGCTGGGGGGCGGTCAGAGGTTCTTGGGGGGGCGGTCGTTGGGGGGAGGGGGGTTTGCGTCGAGGGCAGGAGGGCCTGGGATACCTCATGCCCGTAATGTAGTGCGGGGTGGGGGTAGGGGGTCGCCGTGGCCAGGAGGGTTTGGGCTCCCTCCTGGCCCGAACAACTGGCGGGGGGGTGGGTCACCAGGGCCAGGAGGACTTGGGCTCCCTCCTGGCCCGATATTGTCGGGGAGTTGGGGAGTCGGCGGGGCAAGAGGGCTTGGGCTCCCTTTTGCCCCGATCGTGTCGGGGATTCGGGGGGGCAAGAGGGCTTGAGTTCCCTCTTGCCCCGATCGTGTCGGGGGTGCCGCGGTTGGCTGGGGCAAGAGAGCTTGAGCTCCCTCTTGCCCCGATCGTGTCGGGGAGTCGGGACCACCAAGAGGAAGCAGCAGGACACCGGTAGGAGCTTCTACATGATGGGGGGGGGGTCGGGAGGCTGTGGGGTTGCGAGCGGTCCTTCAGGGTGGGGGTGCGGGTGCGGGTGGGAGTGCGTGCGAGCAGTCCTTCGGGGTGGGGGTGCGGGTGCGTGCGAGTGGTCCTTCAGGGTGGGGGTGCGGGTGCGTGCGAGCGGTCCTTCGGGGTGGGGGTGCGAGCGGTCCCGCGGGGGGGGGGGTGAATCGGACATCGGGGGGGGCATCAGGCTTTCAGGGTGGGGACAGGACTTTAAGGGGGAGAGGAGAGTCGGGGCGGGCGAAAGGATAGTCGGGGTGGCCAGAGGAGAGTCGGGGCGGGCGAAAGGAGAGTCGGGCAGCATGCGCGGTATACGGGTGTGCGCGGTATATAAAAATTTCTGTACATAAATTTGTGGTTTTTGCGCGCTATACCCGTGTGCGCGTTTTACACGGTTGCGCGTTATCTACGTGAAAATACGGTATCAAGGGCCTCGTGAGTCAATCAGTTTGCAAGAACCAGAAGAGAAGGAAAGGTTGGCCTGTTCTGTCACAAACCCAAATGGCAAACACCCTGTAATTTAATTATTATTAACAGAAGAGATATCTTATCCCTATTATAAAGGAGTATAATATACATTTTTTTAAAACCGCAGAAAATATTACAGGTCAATACTCAAAAGTATCTATCTTGATAACAGCACCTGCTAACGGTGCCTAAATCGTCTGGCATCTAGAAGAATGGCACCAGCAACATGTCACTCACACTTAGGCGCGTTAGCGGCTTCAGCGCGCGCGACATTTTATCACGTGCTAACCCCCGCGCTAGCCTAAAAACTACCGCCTTCTCAAGAGGAGGGCTCCTTTTATAAAGGCATGCTAGGGCCTTAATGCACGGAATAGTGCACGCTAAATTGCCGTGCGCGCTAGCCGCTACTGCCTCCTTTTTGAGCAGGCAGTAGATTTTCAGCTAGCGCGCACTATAGCACGCGCTAATCCGGTGCGTGTGTTAAAAATGCTAGCGCATTTTGTAAAAGGAGCCCTAAATTATTGAAGAAACACTTGTTTTGTAATATGAAATATGGGAATTGAAGTTCTGTACAGGTATAAGCGCTGGTCGCTTATTTGTTAGTGTTTTAAATGTGTATTATTTATGTTAAACCAGTGGTTCCCGACCCTGTCTTAGAGAACCACCAACCAGAAAGGTTTTCAGGATAGCCCTAATAAATATGCATGGGACAGATTTGCATGCCTGCCACCTCCATGATATGCAAATCTCTCTCATGCATATTCATTGGGCTATCCCAAAAACCTGACTGGTCGGTGGTCCTCCAGGACAAGGTTGGGAACCACTGTGTTAAACAATCCAGTTTTTAACACGCTTGTGCCCTTGAACAATTTGGCATTGTTAATTGTTTTCCTTGGTAAAGAAAAACCATCAAAATTCTATAAAAATGCACATGAATGTAATAATTTAGGCTAGTTCCCTCCTCGATTGCCTATCAAATACAGATTTCATGTCTCCATTTAGGGCACCTTTTGCAAAGCCATGGTAGCAATTCCCACATGGCAAATGTGGCGCAGCCCGATCAATTCCTTTGCAGCACCGGGACTCGTTACCGCGACTTTGTAAAAGGGACCCTTAATTAAGTGTTAGTACAGTTCATTAGCAGAGGAAAGCAGATCACCTTTCCTAAACAGCAAATGAAAAGGGCAAAGCCATGGCACAATTTTTCATTTTATAATGGTAAATTTATTCAAGCATTTTTTAAACCATTTATCACTGCGACCAAAGTACAATTAAATGCCTCCTTTTGCACACAAGCAGCCTGAAAGCTTGTCTTATCCCCTGAGTACTTTAGTCTGTTTTTTCCCCCTTTTAATTTTAATCCCTAAACTCTGGCACTATATGAAAGGATCGCTGTTAGAGGCATCAATATTGCCAAAAATAAAATTGCTGATTATATTTTTCTGTGAAAGCTTGATAAACTGGCAGGGATCAAATGTAATGAAGAAAGATGTGGGTAATTCCACACCATCTCAACTATCCATTTATATTATCTGCAGTATTCCAAGTATGCCCATTAGTTTGAACAATCATTTCCCATTAGCACTTCTACAGAAAATCAGATATATAGCTAAATGCCAACGTATTCATGGTTTTTGTCAGCCATTTAATGGTGCATGGCCAGCATAATGGAGGGACTACTAGGCATTGCCAGAAGTAAAAAGCATTGCCTTACCATTTAGCTTGAGGTCTCTGAAGAGTTTTAGCTACTGCAGGCTGCAGGTGCTAGAATGAATCTATTATTTCTGCTTGCCTAATCTGCATCACTAACTGTTTCTTTCAGCAGAATGTTCCTAAGGGACCATATTTAAGCCCTGGCTAAAAGTAAAATGAAAACGCCTACAAATATGTTTGCTCAATTTTGAAATGATGCCTCTATAATTCCAAGCAAACATTTTGTAGGGGAAAATAAACTTCAGAAAAGAAAAGGGTATTTGGCAGCAAGCTTGTAGGCAGATCCTAAAATCTGTCTTAAAAATGTCCCATGGCTCGTTTTTAGAGCTGCATGTAATGGATCACCGTGAGTGATATCGCAGGAGGGGTGGTGGACCAGTTAAAAAAAAGCTTGGCTTTTTGCAGATGGCACTTACCCCCTCTTCTACGAAACCGTGCTAGTGGGTTGTTGGTTGTTTTTTTTTAATTCTTTATTCATTTTTACAACTTACAAGTGTAATCAGAAATAACATTTAAACTTACAAACACCACTTGAATTTCTATTACAATCATCTTAAATTACCATAATGAAACTTATCACCTCCCCCCCACCCTTACCATATCATATGTAATCACGTATCTCATATAATATATTCTTTTCTACTAATTCAAACAATTAATGTAAGATCAGAAACCCCCCACCCCACCCTCTCAGTTACAATTGTATAATTAAAGGAAAAATGTTATTTACTCATTACAATAATCTGTTAATGGTCCCCACACATCCTTGAATTTACTAAAATGTCCTTTCTGTATGGCTAATATTCTTTCCATCTTATATATATGGCACAAAGAATTCCACCAGAAATTAAAGTTTAATCTACTCCAATTCTTCCAATTAAAAGTAATTTGGTGAATGGTGACTCCAGTCATAATTAGCAAGAGCTTATTATTTTTTGAGGATATTTGACTCTTTGCCCTCATTGACATGCCAAATAAAATAGTATCATATGCTAGGGCTACCGGATTCTCCAATAAATTATTTATTTAGCCCCATATTGATTGCCATAAATCTAAAATAAATGGACAATAGAATAATAGATGATCTAGAGTCCCAGCTTCGAGATTGCAATGCCAACATCTATCAGACTTAGAGCTATCTAATTTTTGTAAACAAACAGGGTATCCAAAATGCTCTATGTAACAGAAAAAAACAAGTTTGTCTCATAGATGCAGACCCTGTACATTTCATCCTCCAAGACCAAATTCATGGCCACTGAGACACCGTAATTTGATGCTTGATCTCAATGCTCCAAATGTCCCGAAGACCAGTTTGTTTGTTTTTTTATTTATAAATCTAGATATTAATTTGTACCACTGTGCGGCCGGGTGTCCCAGGAAGTCCACCTGAAAGCATAAGAACTCTAAACTATATTGATTAGTGAGATTTTTCCATTCAGGGAACCCCGCCTGAATAGCCTGCTTCAGTTGCAACTAGTTTTTAATGCAGAGAGCCACGCTGAATGGCCCACACTGCTCACAACGCTTATAGGAACTCAATGAGCGTCGGGAGCAGCGCGGGTCATTCAGCACAGCTCTCTGCACTAAAAAACCCTAGCGCAGTTTCGTAGAAGAGGGGATAAAATTTGAAACAAGATGAATGTCCATAAGGGAGGTTATAGTAGTAGACATTATCTAGAAATGCTGAGGAATGTCTGAGGGTTTGGCAGCTAAGTTTTAGTACAAAATGAGTTTTGAGCCACCCATTTGGAGTACTGAAATTCAAGGGAAAAGTGTATGATGAGGGCCCTCTAGTTGAACATGTTTGATGATCTCAAATTAATATACCAACACTATCATTGGTCACCTTGTAGTTATTTATGTTAAACCAATGAACTACAAGGTGACCAATGATAGTGTTGATATAAGACTTCACCTTTGATAATTTGAATTCCCTTGCATTGTGTTGTATCTCAGATTAATATAACTAAGTAGTAGTAGTTCGGAGGGTATATTTTCATCATCGGTTAGTTAATGGATTGAGACTCTATTTAGCAGCCATATTGGGGTCCTTTTATCAAGCCGCGCTAGCAAACTGCATTGGCCTCTGCTGATTATTGGCAGCACAATAGTCTACAGTTGTCTTTTTAAAGAGGATGTTCCCTTCCTCCTTCTGCTTCTTCCTTATCTTCACCATCAATACAGCATTTATTCCCAATATCTTTTTTTTATTACTAATTGTATACTATTTAAAACTATAAATGGAAACAACCCAACCTACCTGAACAACCGCCTCATCCAAACTACCTCAATCAGACATAGAAAAATACACACTCTATTCACACACCCTCCAATCAAAGAATTTAAATGGAAAAAAAGCTATACGAATGCCTCCTAGCCACACAAGCAGCAAAACTAGATAACCAAATCTCCAATCTACTGATAACAACCCCAGACTACAAGACGTTCAGAAAAGAAACAAACTATACAATTCAGAAAATCCCTAAAAAAGTCTTAACATCACAAGTACCTTCTCTCTTCCCATCTTCTTCCTGACTCACCGATACTACCTGATCTACTCTTTACCAAGCCCAGCGATCCCCAACCCCCACCGATGACATTGGGGCAAGAGGGAGCCCAAGCCCTCTTGCCCCGCGAACCTTGCGGGGGTACGGTCTGGGGTTCGAGGGGGCGGGCTTGGGCTCCCTCTTGCCCCGATCATACTTGGCGGGGCCAGGAGGGTTTGGGCTCTCTCCTGGCCCGATTGGAGGGGTGGATTGCTGCAGGAGAGATGGGTCATCTCTCTTGCCGCTTTAGCGATCCCAAGTGTCGTGTTTGGCGGCACTTGGTGGTATCGCTATTGCGGCAAGTAAGATGACCCATCTCTCCTGCCCTGATGGTTGCGGTGGGGGATGGGTAGGTTGCCAGGCCACTGAGCTGATCGCGCCAGCCGCTAGCAGCTCAGCGGCCCCTCTTTCGGCACTTATACCTGTTTAGACTTGGTCGAAGTCAAAACGTGTAAGTGCCGACTAGGCAACCTGTCAATGTTTTGGTTATACATGTTGTACGCCTAGGTCTAGGTTGGCCCACTCCTGCCCACTGCCCGCCCTTTCCCCTCCTCGAAAAACGCCTCTTTTCTCTCTGTGCATTTAGAGGCAGGGGAAAGGCCTAAGCTGGTTTTAGATACGTCTAAAACCAGATTTGGTTATGGTACTTGGATGATCAGGATTTTTGATCATCCAAGTAGCCATTTAGGTCACTTTTTAAACTTTTTTTTTTTTTGATTATGAGCCCCATAGACTTTAGCTATAAAAATGCCTTCTGCCTCCAGAAACATCATAAAAGTGTGACGAAAACACCACAAATTTTTCTTTGCATCTTGTGTTCCTTTGTTGAAATGAAATCAATAAGGTAGCTCTTTTTGCTATATTAACATGAGAGGATTCCAAAAACTTAGAAAGATTCAAACTATCAAGTAAGTTAATAGAATCATGAGCTCCCTCTCGGTTAATCACCTTAAAACCCTTAGGTAGATAATACAAACTATAGTATTAATTATGAAAATATCAAAAGACAGTTTAAGCACTTTTTTCAAATACATCTTAAGAAGTTCCAGTGGAGCTTTACTGGAAGATCTTAAAAGTCTTAAATCACAAGCTTCCATCTGCACATGAATAGCCAAGCTATCTTTTGTAGTAACAGCAATAGCCATTTGACATGAAGAAATCTGATATTCCACCTTCAGTAAACACTGTTCTGTATTTAGAATCAGTCTGGTAGGGTGGTGGACTGTCTTCCATCTAATGTTTTGTATGTTTTAAAAGTTTTATTTTCTGCTGAGACACCCCTGCTAGCTTTGTCTACCTTCTCTCAACTAACTCCATTCCTCATTGAGAGTGCTTTTGACTCCTAACTCCTCTCACCTTGGATTCTGCATCCCCAACCCTACTCTATATGTCATGTCTGTCTGTCCAAGTTAGATTGTAAACTCTTCTGAGCAGGGACCATCTATAAATGTAAAAATGTACAGCACTGCGTACACCTTTCAACGCTATATAAATGATAAGTAGTAGTAGTAGTACTTGTAGTAATAGAATCCCACTGTCCTTATCCAAATATTTTGCAGCTGCCTCCTCTATAAATCTAGTGAAGTGGTGAAGTGACGGGAAGTGACCACTCACCCCATTACAATGTCTTCCTTTAACAGTTCTTTTGCCTATAGCTACTAATCTGTAATGCTTGAAGATATAAGTTGTGATCATTACCTGAACATATTACTTAAACTGTCGCCTATATTGTCATACAGATTGTTAAGCATAATGGAGCCATGTTATACAAGATTTTTAATACAAAATGCAGCAGCTTGAGTAGCATACTTGACTGCACAGACTATTCTAATTCACCCGAAGTCTTAATTCTTCCAGAAATGCTACCAGTTATGGTTATTTTATTTGATATACCACCATTTTTAACACAAAAAAGGTCAAATCAAAGCAGTGTACAATAAATAAAAGCAGTGGGCAATATTTAAAAGAAAAACATAACAAGGGGAATATACACAAACAAATTAACTAAACTAAACACAAGAGGACAAAAAGGGCAGGAAAGGTTCACAATATCTTAAAGGAAAAGCAAGCAGGACAGGAACAAGAAGAATAGGGAAAAAATATGGTCACAAGTAATAAGAAATAGATGGTCACAAGTAATAAGAATAAGTAATAAGAAAAAGTTACAAAGAAATTAACTACTACATCTTTGCAGAACTGTATGGTTTCCTGTGATCCAGGAAGCCTTGTAGCTACACTGCTAATTTTGACAGAAGTGGCTAGTTTATTAATTATCGGTAGATAGTTATGGTTTTATTTTGGATACAAAGATTATTTTTTTCGCCAGCAGTTTCAGCAGAATGGATAGCATGACCTGAGGATAGTTTCCTGAGTGAGTTTTCCAGGTCACAAATTTTAACAGGAGGAATTTTTAATAGGTTGAAGAAGGGTCAGGACTTCTTCAGAAATCCATTTATTACAAGTCATCAATGACACTTTACCTGGAGTAATATATCCAGCTGTAGAAGCTGTATGTCTAGTATCACATGGCTAGAGTAGGGACCATTCAGAGAACATTTACTAAGATGGCATAAAGTCTGCACAAAAGCTCCATGCAATCAAAATTATGAACATAAATATTATAATAATAATAACAGTTTATATACCGCAGGATCGTGAAGTTCTATGCGGTTTACAATTATTAAAAATGCTACAAATTGAATAGAACTAACAAAGTTAGAAATTAGTGACTAACAGTTCTAGAGATCAGTTGTTGTTGGAAAGATTGTGCAGATCAGCTACCTAAGTACTTCAGGAACAGATATGTTTTTAGGTGTCTCCTAAATTCCCCAAAGTTATTAGCATGCATAAGTAACTGTTCTAGGTCTTTTTCCCATAATACTGTTTGATAAGAGAAAAAATGTTGATGATGTCTTTTAAATTTACATCCTCTAACCGGTGGAGAAACAAACTTTAAGTGTGAGCTTCTCTTATGTCTGTTGGTTGAGAAAGAGAAAAGGTCAGTTATATATTTAGGGGCTAGACTGAATAGTACCTTGAAGCAAAAACATCCAAACATAAACTTCGCACATGCTTCCATCGGCAACCAGTGCAGGAGTCAGTAGGAAGGAGTTACATGATCAGACTTCTTCAACCCAAAAATCAGCCTGACCGCCGCATTTTGCACCAGTTGTAATCGCTGCATATTCTTCTGAGAAATTGCCTGATGGATGATATTACAGTAATCGAGTTGGCTCAGTATAAGGGATTGTACCAAAATTCTAAATGATGAAGCATCAAAGTATGCTCTAATGGACCGAAGCTTCCAGAGAGTAAAAAATCCCTTTCTAACCAAATAGTCCACCTGGTCTTTCATGGTTAGGCCCTGGTCCAGTATTACTTCCAAGACCTTCATAGTAGATTGAATAGGATAACTAAATTTATTGATGCATAGTGATGCTTTAGTGTCAAGTGGGTGTGGCGAGGCTATAAAAAATTTAGTTTTTTCTGAATTAAGCTTCAGTCTAAATTCAGTCATCCATTGGTCCATCAGAGGGCAGATGGATAGCATAATCCAAAAACCTCAAAAGGCCTACCATATCTGTAAATAAATTAAAGAAAAATCAGAGCTTAACTATGGCTTTTTGGCATTGCAGCAATTATCATAGAGGCCAGCTCTGTGGGTATAGTAGGTGCTGAGTACCCCCAATATTAAGGAAACTTCTTAACCATATCCAAGGAGGTGTAATTTTTACAGTGTTTACCACCCCTAATCGTTCTGAAATGTTATTGCTTATGGCAAGTGTACTGGGATGACTAAATGGCCCTTACAGTCCTTATCTTTCAGTGTATTCTACATTCCTAGTATCAGCTTTGTTTAATTGTGAATTTGTAGTAATATCTTGTGACAGGCTTTTATGAAATCTGTAAGACATGGTGGATTAGGCAGTAAAGAATTTAACCTGAATAAGCTGTGTAAAGACTGAGGCCAAAGGCAGAGCACTGAAATGGCTGGATGATGTTTGATTAATGGGTGCAGGAATTTTCAGACTGTGATGAAAGAAAAATAATTGAATATTTTCAGGTATATAATCAAGTGTCAGAACACTAGTCAATGCATGGATGGCACTTGTCCTTAGCCTATTCTATCTCATATTTCACAATTTGCAGCATCAGATCCGTGTCCTATGTAGTCAGTTACAGTGTCAGCTTTTGTTGCTTATCACTTTGGGAACAGTCACGAAGGTGAAATACAAACATTCCCTTTGATATTAAGACATTGCTAGACCAATACTGACTTCTTACTTCAGTAAATGGGGAGACACGATGATCCACAGTGAAAATAATCCACTGTGGATACAGATGTTCTGGAGATAATTTATTAAACACTGATATATAAAACCATGAAAATTCAATTTAAAAAGTGCAATGCTAAAAAATCTGGTGATAAAAATCCACCCAGACCCTACATGGTCCGTGTTTCGGCGAACACGCCTTCCTCAGGGGTCCAATGGTTTGCAAACTCACATATAAAGAATTGGACTGAAACAGTCTATTGTCTTTAAACATGTGAGCAAAGAACACCGCAGACAAGCTGAAGTAGCAATAAAATGCATTTCATTTTCTATACCATTCTCCCAAGGGAGCTCAGAGCATTTTACATGAATTCATTTAGGCACTCAAGCATTTTTCCCTGTCTGTCCTGGTGGGCTCACAATCTATCTAATGTACCTGGGGTAATGGGGGATTAAGTGACTTGCCCAGGGTCACAAGGAACAGTGTGGGTTTGAACCGACAACCTCAGGGTACTGAGGCTGTAGCTTTAACCACTGCACCACACAGTAGGTGGGTGGGTCTTTTAAGACAACAGTGTATTTGTTAACACACTTGTCTTCTTAGAGGTCTTCCCTGCAGGCTAATAGACCATCAGAAGACTGTTTATGCTGTGAAATGGAGGGTAACAGCACAAGGTAGTGGGAAAGAATGCCTAAAGATAGAACTTTGGATAAAAATCTGAATAACAAGCGACACATAAGGAGAGGGATGTCACCTGTCATAGCACAAGGCCACCGAGAGGCAGCTGTCAATACTCCCTTTGCCGCAACCCACAGTGGAGAGTGGAGGATAATTGGGGGGAGAGGGGACCTGCAGCAATGTTGAATCCAGGTATTAGGAGAGGGAGCTGGAGCACTGCACACCAGCCGTCCATCCACATAAGGCTGTGTGGTTCAGACTGTAGACCACGATCCATCATTTGAGTAGCCCTGTTCTAGGCACTTGTTTTGAATTGTCTGTGCTAAATTAAACAATTTTATTTTGCTACTATGCTGCTGTCTTAATGCTGATCTCTGTTTATCCTGCACAATGAAATAAAGGGTCCTTTTAGTATGTCAAAGATTATTCTTTTCCATACTCCATGAGGACCATGAGGTAGTAGACATCTGTGGAAGAGATCATTGAGTTTCTTTAAGCTCATATATGTATTACACATTTTTGTTGATCCTGCAAGACATATCACAATCTACCAAGACAGTAGTTTTCACCAGAACTAATGAGAAAGCTAAAACTCTGAAAACTAAAGTGATTTTCACATCATTTTATTTTTTACAGAAAATACTAATTGTTAAGAAGCCAACCTAGATGATGGCACTGTTCATGCCCTCTTGGTTTAAAAGTTGCCATAAGTAAACCTCCAGGTCTAGTTGTAGAGTGCTATTGACTTCCCTTTTTGAACCGATGCCTTTTCAGTGACCTGGAGTTTCAATTCACTGGGTAAAGAGCAGAGGTTTTAAACTGTGTAGCAGCTGGCGAGGAACTATCACTTCTCCTAGTAGATGATTCAAACTTCATGTGCTAAATATTTTAAGGCATGTAAGTCAATTGTAATTCCAGACATTAAAAATTAAACATGAAAATTTGAAATGGAAAAGAAAAGGCTTGGTAGTCCCATGAATAGTCCCCGTTTCCTTTCATTCTTTTTGAAAGTATGTTTTCCCTCTCACTAATATTAATTTCCACCCACACTGCCCCAGTTAAGCCCACGTTTGTATAATTATTTTGTACAATGCAATCTGTCATATATAGGGCAATTTGCAAAAATATGGGGACTGTTGCAACTTACATGGATTTTGCAGCAATGCAGACAGAATGAGATTTGCCCTCAAAGGGGAAAAATGGTATGACAGGGCTTCTGTAAAAATTCAAAGAAAGGTGCCTATTGTATGTCTATTTTCTAAAAGCAATATAGGTTTTTATGTATTTATAAAGAAATAAGCTCTTCACTTTCCAAACTAAGGGAACCTTTTACTAAGCTGAAGCAAAAAGTAGACCTGGATTGGCCACTGTGGAAATGGGATACTGGGCTAGAAGGACCACTAGACTGACTCAGTATGGCTATTTTTATGTTTTTCCCATGCACTAAGGACATGTTTACCATAGTCGTAAAAATTTTTGTATTTTTGTATTATTTGCATTAATGGTCATATGCTAAAGTAGATAATGTAGTCCCAATCAATTAATTTCATTAATCTCCCTGATGAAGCCAAGTCTAGCAAAACTAGGATCCTAGTTCAAGAAAGGAGGAATAGCACATGCTAAAACACGTCGATGGGGCAGTGAACTGAGATACCTTTTTGAGCACATATTTTGGTCTACCTGGATGTTAATGTGAAGTGGATTTGAAGAAGAGTTTATCAGCAAAAGCTAAATTGAAATATTTTGGACTTTTAGACGTGGTGCAATAGGATCGGGATAATACTGGTTATCTCAGAATTTATGTGTTATGAGGGAAAATGGATGCTGCAGTCTCTTTTTTGACACTTTGAAGCACATTTACACTTTCCGAGCACATTTATATTAATGTGAAAAAAAGTAAAGAATTGACATAATTTATTGGAAAATTGTCAGTTGCTATGATGCCCATAGGAACTCTATGACCGTCAGAGGAGTGCAGAGCATTTGCCACAAAATTAAAAAAAACAATAAAGTACACTGTATGCAGAGAAAATGTTAATTATCATTTATATATTTTTTTTAATATTGATGGAGAATAACAACAAGCAGTGGTACTGCCGAAGCTGAAGTATGAAGCTAAGTATCTCTTTTCTATTTTTGAAACAAGCAGTGCTGATGTTTTGAATGCACACCTTTATGAACAAATTCAGTCTGCTGGAAGCAGACCTTAATTGAACATAGTAACATAGTAACATAGTAGATGACGGCAGATAAAGACTCGAATGGTCCATCCAGTCTGCCCAACCTGATTCAATTTAAAAAAAAAAATTTTTTTTTAATTTTTTTATTTTTCTTCTTAGCTATTTCTGGGCAAGAATCCAAAGCTTTACCCAGTACTGTGCTTGGGTTCCAACTGCCAAAATCTCTGTTAAGACTTACTCCAGCCCATCTACACCCTCCCAGCCATTGAAGCCCTCCCCTGCCCATCCTTCACCAAACGGCCATACACCGACACAGACCGTGCAAGTCTGCCCAGTAACTGGCCTAGTTCAATATTTAATATTATTTTCTGATTCTAAATCTTCTGTGTTCATCCCACGCTTCTTTGAACTCAGTCACAGTTTTACTCTCCACCACCTCTCTCGGGAGCGCATTCCAGGCATCCACTACCCTCTCCGTAAAGTAGAATTTCCTAACATTGCCCCTGAATCTACCACCCCTCAACCTCAAATTATGTCCTCTGGTTTTACCATTTTCCTTTCTCTGGAAAAGATTTTGTTCTACGTTAATACCCTTCAAGTATTTGAACGTCTGAATCATATCTCCCCTGTCTCTCCTTTCCTCTAGGGTATACATATTCAGGGCTTCCAGTCTCTCCTCATACGTCTTCTGGCGCAAGCCTCCTATCATTTTCGTCGCCCTCCTCTGGACCGCCTCAAGTCTTCTTACGTCTTTCGCCAGATACGGTCTCCAAAACTGAACACAATACTCCAAGTGGGGCCTCAACAATGACCTGTACAGGGGCATCAACACCTTCTTCCTTCTACTGACTACACCTCTCTTTATACAGCCCAGCATCCTTCTGGCAGCAGCCACTGCCTTGTCACACTATTTTTTCGCCTTTAGATTTTCGGACACTATCACCCCAAGGTCCCTCTCCCCGTCCGTGCATATCAGCTTCTCTCCTCCCAGCATATACGGTTCCTTCCTATTATTAATCCCCAAATGCATTACTCTGCATTTCTTTGCATTGCATTGAACTAAGAGATTAGATTGGACTGAGTTAAATCCTTTATTTTAGAGTTGTAGCACTTTATTGGAGTATTTTTGGGGACCCATGAAGCCCTTTTAACTGAGGCCCCTTTTTTCTCCAAAAATTTTGTTTGTTTGGTGCTCCTCCTTTCTTTGTTAGATTTTGGGTCTATATTTATGACTCTGCATATATAAATATTTTGATATATGATTGAAGATATATATGTTTCTCTAATTGGATATAGTGATTTCAATTACCCCAACATTGACTGATTAAATATAACATTGGGGAGTGCTAGGGAAGTAAAATTCCTAGACATCATAAATGACTACTTCTTGGAGCAACTGACAAGGGGGTCCTTAGTGGAAAGAAAGGCATAGTACAGGAGTTAACTGTGTTTAGTCTGCTGGGAAATAGTGATCTTAATGTGATCAAATTTGAACTCATACTTGGAGTGACGTCGCAAAAGAAATCAAATGTAGAGGCATTTAATTTTCAAAAGGGCGACTATGATAAAAGGAAAATGGTTAAAAAAGAAACTAACATAGTAACATAGTAACATAGTAGATGACGGCAGATAAAGACCCGAATGGTCCATCCAGTCTGCCCAACCTGATTCAATGTTATTGCAAAAGTTAGGACTGTAAACCAGGCATGAATGTTATAGCATAAGAACATAAGAACATAAGAAACGCCCTCACCGGATCAGACCTAGGTCCATCTAGTCTAGCGATCCGCACACGCGGAGGCCCAGTTAGGTGCTCCCTGTTGGAGACCCGGATTTCCCGTATCCCCCGATATGATTTGCAAGAAGGTGTGCATCCAACTTGCGCTTGAAACCCTGAACACTGGTCTCTGCGACAAGCTCCTCTGGGAGAGCATTCCAAGCGCTCACCACTCGCTGTGTGAAACAGAACTTCCCGACATTTGTCCTGAACCTGCTGCCACATAGTTTCAGGCTGTGACCTCTTGTCCGTGTCACATCTGAAAATGTCAGTAATGCTTCTTCCTGGTCTATTATGTCAAATCCTTTTAATATTTTAAAAGTCTCTATCAAATCCCCTCTCAATCTTCTCTTTTCGAGGGTGAACAGTCTCAGTTTTCTAAGGCGTTCATGGTAGCTCAAATTCTCCATACCTTTGACTAGTTTTGTGGCTCGCCTCTGCACCCTTTCCAGCAGAGTTATATCCTTCTTGAGATATGGAGACCAGTGTTGGACACAGTATTCCAAGTGTGGTCTAACCATTGCTCTGTAAAGTGGCATAATGACGTCCTCCGACCTACTCGTGATCCCCTTTTTAATCATGCCCAACATCCTGTTTGCTTTCTTTGCTGCCGCCGCGCATTGATCCGATGGTTTTAGGGTTCTGCCTATCAGGACCCCCAAGTCCCTTTCTTGTTCGCATTTGGCTAATGTCACACCCAATATTCTATATTCATGTTCTTTGTTTTTCTTTCCCAAATGCATCACCTTGCATTTGTCTATATTGAAATTCATTTGCCACTTTATCGCCCATTTTTCCAGCTGGTTCAGATCCTTCTGAAGATCCTCGCAGTCCCTTGTAGAGCCAACCCCCGACATAATTTTGTATCATCTGCAAACTTGATTATGTTGCATGTCGTTTCCTCTTCAAGGTCATTTATAAAAATATTGAACAAGATGGGCCCCAAAACCGAGCCCTGGGGCACGCCGCTAGTCACCTTCTCCCAATCCGAGAATTTCCCATTTATGATCACCCTCTGTTTTCTGTTCTCTAGCCATTTGCCGATCCATCTGTGCACTTCTCCTCCTATTCCATGACTTAGTAATTTACTCATAAGCCTTGCGTGCGGGACCTTGTCAAACGCTTTCTGGAAGTCCAAGTAAATTATGTCCACTGGTTCTCCAGTATCGATTTGTTTGTTTACCTTGTCAAAAAATTGAAGCAAATTTGTCAAGCATGACTTCCCTTTCCTGAAGCCGTGTTGATTAGCACTTGTTAGGTTGTGTTCTTCCAGGTGTTGTACAATGGTATCTTTAATTAGTGCTTCAATTATCTTCCCAGGAACCGATGTGAGACTCACAGGTCTGTAGTTTCCCGGTTCACCTCTTGATCCTTTCTTGAAAATTGGGATGACATTTGCTATCCTCCAGTCATCCGGATTTGCCCGGTTCTGATTGACATGTTAGCTAAGGATTGTAATAGCTTGCAAATTTCTATCTTAAGTTCCTTTAATACTCTTGGGTGAATTCCGTACAGTCCAGGGGCTTTGTCACTTTTAAGTCTATCAATCTGAAAGTATATCATGTCCAACCCCACATGTACTGTTGCGAGGCTCTCCTCTATGCTTCCGGCGAATATCCTCCTTGTTTCTGGCATTGTTGTAGTGTCCTCATTTGTAAAGACCGAGGCAAAGAATGAATTTAACCTATCGGCAACCTGTTTGTCTTCTTTTATTGACCCTTTCTTGTCTTGGTCGTTGAGAGGACCCACTACCTCTCTTGCTGGTTTCTTTCCTTTTATATATCTAAAAAACAGCTTGAAGTTTTTGGTTTCTTGCGCTATCCTCTCTTCATAGACTCTTTTGGCATCTCTTACCGCTTTATGACACTTTTTCTGGTCGATTTTGTGGCAGTTCCAGGCCTCCATCGTTTTTTCATGTTTCCATTTTCTATACGAGTTCCTCTTATCCATCACTGCATCCTTCACCTCTTTGGATAACCAAGCTGGTTCTCCTTTGATCTTTTTTCGCCTTCCTTTGGTTATCTTTGGTATGTAAAGATTCTGTGCTTCTGTAATGGTGGTTTTCAGTAGAGACCATGCTTGATCAACTGTTTGGATTTCTGCTTTCCCCTTCTTAAGCCGTTTTTTAACCATGGTTCTCATGCTTTCATAATTCCCTTTTTTGAAGTAAAGGTTGTGGCCTTAGTCTTGATTGGTTTCCCTTTTCCAATGCCAATGGTAAAATTGATCGTATTGTGATCACTTGTCCCCAGCGGGGCTGTAACCTCTACATCTGCTTTCCTTCCAGTAATGCCATTATGACCAAGTCCAGGATTGCGTTTCTTCTTGTTGGTTCTCCCACCATTTGTTCAAGGAAGCAATCTCCTATCATTTCCAGGAATCTTGTCTCCCTGGCGCAGTTTGATGTCCCCATTTTCCAGTTTATCCCCAGAAAGTTGAAGTCCCCCATGATCGTTACATTCCCTGATTTACATCCACGGTTAATTTCCTCCATCATTTCTTTGTCTGTTTCTTCAATCTGTCCCGGGGGTCGATAATAGAGACCAATTTTGATGTTTGCTTCTTTTTGTCCAGGAATCTTTATCCAGAGGGACTCCAGTTTACCATTTGCTTCCATCTCCCCTACTCTAATAGATTCTATCTCTTCTTGGACATACAGGGCAATACCCCCCCCCCCTTTTTTTGCCCGATCCTATCTCTTCTGTATAGTTTATAACCATTTAATGTCGTGTCCCATTCATTTTCTTCATTCCACCATGTTTCTGTTATTCCTATGATATCCAGTTGTTTTCTTCTTGCTAGTTCTTCCAGTTCGCCCATCTTGTTTCCTAAGCTTCTAGCATTTGTGTACATACATTTGAGATTTGTTTGTGCTAATTTCCTGGATTTAGTGGTCCTCGCTTCCCTTTTTGGATCTATCTGATCTTTCTCATTGCCTTTTGTAGTTTCTTCGTATACTTCCCTTATAATTTTGCGATTGCTTGAAGTTTCCTCCTCCGGATATCCTGGTGTCCGGGCCATCGACTGGTTGTTGACTGTTGGCTCTCCCCTGATCTTTAGGTTAAAGCCTTCTCAATGGACTTCTTCATATTATCAGCAATGTTCCTAAGTAATAGTTCCCTAGGATCAAAATCCACTGTACTAACCATTAGGCTAATTCTCCACTACACAGTCACTTATGGAGTGTATCGTGGAAGCCCAGATCATCGTGCATCATGGAAGCCCATGATCTGATATATTCCATGTATCAGCAAAGGTGGAAAGAAGAGGAAACGAGAGCCGGTGTGGTTAAAAGGTGAAGTGAAAGAGTCTATTAGGGCAAAAAAAAATCCTTTAAAGAATGGAAAAAGGATCCAAATGAAGAAAATGAAGGATCCAAATGAAGAGACACAAGTACTGGCAAATTAGATGCAAAGCATTAATAAAGAAAGCTAAGAAAGATTATGAATAGAAACTTGCAAAAGAGGCAAAATCTCATAACAATTTTTTTAAGTACATCAGAAGCAAAAAATCTGTGAGGGAATCCATGGAACCATTGGAGAATCAAATAGCAAAAAGGTCACTCAGGGATGATAAGGCCATGACAGAGAGACTAAATTAATTCTTTGCTTTGGTCTTTATGGAAAAAGATGTAAGAGATCTACCTGAACCAGAAATGGTTTTCAAGGGTGATGATGCCGAGGAACTGAAAGAAATCTTAGTAAATCTGGAAGATATACTAAGACAAATCGACAAGTTAAAAAGTAATAAATTGCCTGGACCCGATGGTAGACATCCCAGGGTACTGAAAGTACTCAAACATGAAATTGCTGACCTGCTGTTAGTGATCTGTAACCTATCACTAAAATTGTTTGTAGTACTGAACATTGGAGGGTGGCCAATGTTATGCCGATTTTTTAAAGGGTTCCAGGCGAGACCCGAGAAATTACAAACTGGTAAGCTTGACTTCAGTACCGGGCAAAATGGTGGAAACAATTATAAAAAATAAAATTGTGGAACACTTAGACAAATATGATTTAATGAGACAGTCAACATGGGTTTACCTGAGGGAGATCTTGCCTCCCCAATTTGCTTGACTTTTTTGAAGGTGTGAATAAATGTGAGCCAGTTGATGTAGTGTATCTAGATTTTCAGAAAGCTTTTGATAAAGTTCCTCATGAGAGACTCCTAAGAAAATTAAAGAGTCAAGGCAAAGTTCAGTTGTGGATTAGGAATTGGTTATCAGATAGAAAACAGCGGGTAGGGTTAAATGGTCATTTTTCTCAATGGAGGAGAGTAAATAGTGCTATTTAACTTATTTATAAATGATCTGGAAATTGGAATGATGAATGAGGTGATTCAATTTGCAGATGACACTAAACTTTCAAAGCTGTTAAAATGTATGTAGATTGTGAAAAATTGCAGGCAGACCTTAGGAAATTGGAAGACTGGGAGTTCAAGTGGCAGATGAAACTTAATGTGGACTAATACAAAGTGATGCACATTGGGAAGAATAACCCGAACCACAGTTACTGGATGCTAAGGTCCACCTT
Source organism: Geotrypetes seraphini (assembly GCF_902459505.1). Classification (NCBI taxonomy): domain Eukaryota; kingdom Metazoa; phylum Chordata; class Amphibia; order Gymnophiona; family Dermophiidae; genus Geotrypetes; species Geotrypetes seraphini. Next base: position 530,917,675 of record NC_047084.1, on the reverse strand, counting down.
GGGAGTTAGCGCCCAAGAAAAGGATTTGGGTGTCATCTTAGACAATATGATAAAACCTTCCGCTCAATGTGAGGCGGCAGCCAAAAAAGCAAACAGGATGCTAGGAATTATTTAAAAAGGGATGGTTAACAAGACTAAGAATTTTATAATGCTCCTGTATCACTCCATGGTGCGACCTCATCTGGAGTATTGTGTTAAATTCTGGTCTTCTTATCTCAAGAAAGATATAGCAACTAATACACTTCAGGACAAATATATAAAAAGCTTCCACAATATCTGCATTTTAAGCACAATACACAGAGAAGAAGCTTTACATAACATGAATAAATATTTTAGTATATCAAAACCTCTTTAATAATTCCTCAACCAATACAATACTACTGAATGGATCCACAATCAATAATTTAACAGTAAGACTTGTTTTACCGCAAAAGCATCCACCTCAGCAGCATAGAAAACCTAGAATACCTGTTTATAGTCCAATGAGAAAGCTATTCAGTGTATATGTCAATTGTACTTATTGCACTCCTTGGACAAAAATCCAATGATGATTATGATGAAACAATGTCACTGATTTGCCATCGGCGATTTGATCCAAAGTATACCCAGCCAGCTCAAAATAGCACTGTGTTTCGCTAAATCAGTATCATCAGGAGCTGTGACCATTTCAGGTTTTCAAATCCCATACATCTATAATATAAACACTACTTTACTACAAGATCCATTCAAATCAAGTCATCCACCTCCCAAAACAACAAGAGAACTCAATATATATTGAATAAATACCTTTAATCCTTTCGTTTTGTCATGGACCAGCACCAGCATGGGCTCAAAAGACTCCGCACCCGCTCAAAAGGAACAAGCCATCATAATGGCTATAACCACTACACCTTATCCTTATAAGCACATGCCCCACCTATTTCCATTTAGGGATAATCCACTTATATCCTTCCCACTTCTTACACTCACAGTATATGCCAATCAACCTCTCTGTTAAGACCTGCTGGTTCCATTGTATCCCACTAGTAGATCAACCATTGTTCTTTATGCAATAGAACTTCTGTCACATTACACCCCCCCCCCCCCCCGTTGAGACATACCTGAATTAACACCTCAAACTTTATGTCCTCCACTCTATGCCCCACCTCACCTCCACCTCTACTCAATGGCTAACCAGAAAGATATAGCGGTGCTAGAAAATGTTCAAAGAAAAGCAATCAAGATGATAAGGGAGGTGGAATTCCTCTCGCATGAGGAAAGAGTAAAAAGGTTAGGGCTCTTCAGCTTAGAAAGGAGACGACTGAGGGGAGCTCTGATTGAAGTCGACAAAATCCTGAGTGGAGTAGAATGGGTACAAGTGGATCAATTTTTCACTCCATCAAAAATTACAAAGACTAGGAGACATTCGATGAAGTTACAGGGAAATACTTTTAAAACCAATAGGAAGAAATTTGTTTTCACTCAGAGAATAATTAAGCTCTGGAATGCATTGCCAGAGGTTGTGGTAAGAGCGGATAGCGTAGACGGTTTTAAGAAAGGTTAGGACAATTTCCTGGAGGACAAGTTCATAGTCTGTTATTGAGAAAGACATGGCGGAAGCCTCTGCTTGCCCTGGATCGGTTGCTACTCCTTGGGTTTTGTCCAGGTACTGGATTGGCCACCATGAGAACGGGCTACTGGACTTGATGGACCATTGGTCTGACCCAGTAAGGCTATTCTTATGTTCAAGAATGGGCAACATAATGCCATCTCAAACTAAATGCATTTAGGGTCAGTATTTGAGAGTTTGCAGGTGATGTTCAATTATTTTTTTTTACAATAGATGGTTATTGGATGGATTGACAATGTCAATTGTCAAAATTTTGAAAGGCAATTCAGGGATGGATGTTTGTTAGTTAGTTAGTAAGTTAGGGGTCCTTTTATTAAGACACAATAACCGATTTAGCTAACCGATTTAACTCGCGCTAAAGATTAGCGTGTACTCAATGCTAATGCATCCATTCTTTAGCATGCTAAAATGGTTAGTGCACCTTAATAAAAGGACCCCTTAGTGTTGAATGTGGACAAGACAAAAAATATGTTGGTTGGTAGAACTAAGGGATTGGATTGGCTGAAAACTGTAACCCTTGGGGAGATAATATTACCTATGAAGAGGAGAGTTAGATTATTAGGGGTGATATCAGAATCAATTTTAAGTATGCAGGACCAGATCCTGTAAGTAGTTCAGTGTTCACTTTTTCAGATAAGGCTGATGTACAGCTTGAAGCCTATGTTGTCTGTATCTGATTTTAGAACTGTCATTCAAGCATTTCAATGCTGGACTATTGCAGTGCCCTGTATATAGGTATTGCTAGCTCAAGATGCAGGGCATTGCAAGTTGATAGCTGGAATACCAAAATGGGAGCATATTACTCCATTGAAAGGTTTGCATTGGTTGCAGGTGAGCTGTCAAGTGGAATTTAAAATCTTATGTTTGGTTCATCAAATATTACACCTGGAGCCAAGCTGTTTCAGTGTATCAACTGCAACAAACTTTGCAATTAGGAATGAAAAGACAGACTGCAGGTCTTTTCATAAACTGACCTCACAACTACCCAATTGTTGTTATAATTTAGGTATATTAGCAATAAACTAAAGGCAGCGTACATGAAACACCAAAGTACAGCACATTGGTCTATAAGGATAACATACATACAAAGTGTCTAAGTTCATGGATCCATCCTCGTTTTGTTATGCCAGCCCGAATGCCACTTATATACTTTAGTTCAGTAGCTTAGGGTATCACCTAGTTACATATTACATACTCACTTTCCATTGGTTTGTCACAGCATCATTTCTATTGGATGTATGGTCTATACAGTTATCATGGAGTTATATTGAAGCATGATGTCACCTAGTGTCAAAACTGACCTTTCTATTTCCCTGACACTGCATTCCTAATACTAAGGTCAATAATTTCTGAGAGCAGACCCCCCTATGTCCTGAGCTTGATTGTAGTTATGTCAATAGTTCTGATAATTCTTTAGTAGGACATTTTACCCTGTACTGTTGCTTGTGTTTATCCAATGATGTCACAGTCAGCAGATCTCTGCCAGTTACTAGAGGAAAGGTGAATCTCTGATAGAACATATTGTCTCCTGCTGACAGGGAGAAATATGATTGTCCAGAAACTTGAATTCATAAGCGCAATGTCTCGCTTAGAAATATAACTTTTTTGGGGGGTCTCAGGGGTCTTCGCCTAAATTTTCATGCAGTTCTTATTCCTGATTCTTCCTCAGGAATCAAATATGTATTTATTTATTGAAGATTGTAATGCATTGCATTATCACAACACTTGGTTGATAACATTTTCTTGTGCAGCACTGATGTTGTGGAACAAACCACTAGGAATACGAGTGCATCATGTGCAAATTTTTTAAAATCTGGTGAAAACACAATTATTTGTGAAGGCTATAAATTAGGGCTGCATGTTAATCATGGTTAATGCCATGATTAATGCATTAATTATTAATCACAGTTAAAATACGTAATCACGATTAATAATCACATGCAGCCCACTTTCTGCCTAGCTGCGTGCCTTCCTCTCCTTCTCCCCTCCCCTCCCCACTGTCTAGCATTTCTTCCTCCTACACTCCACCACAGCTCAATGCTTCCCCTCAACTTGATGTTCTCTCTTGCACCAGTCTTTGGCACTGCAGCCAGTGGCAGCCCTAGTGAAAGGATGCCTGCAGCCTGTACCAGGCCTTTCCCTCTAATCCAGTCCACCCCACCAAGATGGCATGTCCCTTCCCAGATCCTCACATTTATAAAATGTCTCCATGACATGAAACTTCTTTCTTTCCTTTCCATCTGTACCATATATCAGTTGAGAATGACCCCAGCTCCCTTCTGTACTCCCTTTCCTGCTTTCCAGAAAAGGTTAGCTGTTAGTAGGGAGCGTGTTCTTCCCTTTCTTGGACAGCAGGGAGAGGATCATCAGCAAACACTTTGTGAGCTTTCAGAGGAGGCAAGAATAGGATTGGGCAATGGGACTTTTCAAAATATAACAAATAGCTTTTACTGTGGATTCCCAGTGTAAAAGCAGATAGCATAGCTGGTTTTAAGAAAGGTTTGAACAATTTCCTGGAGGAAAAGTCCATAGTCTATTATTGAGAAAGACATGGGGGAAGTCACTTCTTGCCCTGGATCGGTAGCATGGAATATTGCTACTCCTTGGGTTTTGGCCAGGTACTAGTGACCTGGATTGGCCACCATGAGAATGGGCTACTGGGCTTGATGGACCATTGGTCTGATCCAGTAAGGCTATTCTTATGTTCTGACCAGTTGTGCTCTAACCCCTTCTTTTAGACCCATCACTATTTTATCTTTTTTCAATCTGTTTGGATTCTGTAAATGTTCAAACACTAAATCTAGCTATGGTAGTTACTGAGCTCCAACCCTTCCTATTCAACTTCTCATCTCTTTCTCTTAAGGATCATTCAAACATCTGGAGTACCTCTCTGAGGAAGACACTGGCGACTGAGGAACTGCTTAAGTCTTATTAAAAAAAATAACACCAGTAACATACCTCAGTGTCATAAAGACCGGTATTTATTTAAAATAATATATGCTCCTGGCAAGCAGAGCAGATGTAGCAGGATGATATATCACTTTCTCTTTTCCTAGTCTAAAAACAACTATACCAGATATAGAAAGCTATTTTCTCTGCAAAGAAGAGCTTTTATTCTCATCACCTCCCTGCTTGTGAGATCCTGTCTAATCTTCTTTTTAGCTTGCTCTCCAAATTATTTGACAGCTTTCTATATCAAAAAGGAAATTCTGCTAACAATCTGTCTTGTAACTCATTTCTTCAATCTTTTTTAGAAAAATCTCAGTCATTTAAGCTATTTTTTTGTGTTATTACTTCCACCACATCCTATGAAAAACATTTTTGCAACTCTTGGTCTTGAGAGCTCATGGTTATGATTGAATCTCAACTGGAATGAGCTTGAGAAAAGGTCTAACTATTATGAACTTTTCTACATTCTAATGTTTAAAATGTCTTAATATATCACCTTTCTAAATTAAAACCAAAGCAATACAAAACTAAAAAAAGGTTACAGAAGAAAAGAAACACATATTAAATTAGCAAAGTAAACTGTAGTAGGAGAGTCATGCCTGGAGCCATTAAGCCACCCAAACCCACAGCCTACATGCTTCAAGCAAAGGCAAGGGAAACAAATGTGTCTTTTAAGAAAACCTAAATTTGATATAAGATGTTTCAGCTTGAATCGCAAGAGGCAACAAATTCCAAAAGGAGGAAACCCGACAGAATAAAAAGCTGCGTGTCTTGCGGATTCAAGCAGAGAACAATGCAAAGGAAGGATAGTTGGTTGGCAAAGGAGACTGAAATACCAAAGCAGGGACGTAGGGGGTAATAGGGTGATCAGGTTCTCCATTCCAGAAGGGAGAATTTTTGGCCAGTCTTGGTTTTAAAATTACATCCCAAAGCAGTGTAGTATTTGTAGTCCATGATTCTATCCATTGAAATCAGTGCTGCAGGATGAGGTTGGCAGAAATCCAGGACTGGCCAAAAAGTCTCCCTTCTAGAATGGGTAAACTGGCCACCCTAGGGGATGAGGACAGGTGAGAAATAAGCTGGGGCGCCCAGGTGAAGAACCTTGAGGGCTATGGTTAAAATTTTGTTGAATGTGAAACTGAATGGGAAGCCAGTGATACCAAGCCAAGTGTGGGAAGAGAAAATGAGCACAAGCTAAAAGATGGATAGCAGTATTTTGAACTGTTGGTAATCTTTCTATTGAAGATAGAGGCAATCCAGAAAAATAATGATATTGCAGTAATTGAGCCATGATGCTACTAAAGTGTATAGAAGTGTAATGAAAAAAGAATCATATTCAAGAAAATAGCACAAAGAATGAATAAGATGTAGAGAGAAAAAACAAGATCTGACAACTGAGGAAATATGATCAGTGAATGAAAACTCGGAATCAAGGATGACTCTGAGGTATTTTATTGAGCTATTGGGGAACCACATAAGAATGAGGCAGCACAAGAGGAAGAAAGGTGACCTGAGACCCAAAGCGTAGTTGTCTTATTAGGGTTCAAAATCAGCCTATGAGAAGAAAGCCAGGTATCAACAGCATCTAAACATTTTTGAAGAGAGGTCAAATAAGGGACAGAAGGATCCTGGGGGAAGACTAGCTGAATATCATCTGCATACATGTGGAGGGGCATTTTCAATATGATGTGTAACTTGTATCATACACTTTATCTTTCTGTGTGTTAAATTAGGTATAACTTGTACTGGAAATCTTGCATCATAAGAACAACCATAGCAAATTGTTAACAGTAAATTATACAGTATATTATCATTAGCCTATAGCATGTATCAAGTTAGGATAAAAACTTGTATCGTAAACTTGAACCATTTCTAGTTGTATTCACCCTTAGTGCATCTATCTCTTTTTTTAAAATCATTTTTGAAAAAAAACAATCCATAAAAAAGCACACAAAACAAGTCAATGGGATATAGGAATGATCAGCAGTTTCAATAGACTGGCCACACAGACATCCCAGCAGAGCAATAGGGCATTATAGTGAATTTCACATAAAAGATCCCAGCTATAGTAAGCCCTCCAAAACCCGCCCAAAACATACTGGACTCAACTATACACCACACAAATACCCCTTATGCCTGCAGGTATCACATTTGATCTTAACCCTTTTCCACCTCTGTGAATTTATAATACTCACCTTGGTCAGATCCTTTTAATTTTGTTAATCACCAGCTCCAGTTTAACAAGTAGAAACTGATTCTCTAAACTGCTCACTGATGATTTAGCCTGTCAATAGTGAGCTTTCCAGCAGTCTCTGACAATGGCTTGCAAATGGGCTCTTCAACATTGAAATGAGCCTTCTGGTGGCTTCTTAAAAAATGGCGAGCCATTTTCTAAAAGCGGTATCAGCTTTTAGTGACAAAAATAAGTGATTGGTCCAGGGATGCCAGTCAGTGTCAGAGACTGCTAGCTAGCCTGTGTTGTGATACAACGGGAGAGATGCCCATTCTCTCCCGCTGCATCACAATACCCCTCCCCTGCCATGACAGTGAACACCTCCCCCTAGGAATTGTGGCAACACCCCTCCCTGCAGCAGGAGAGAAACACAGACTCTCTCGCTGTCAAGAGATTATGGCAATGTACCCCCCTCCCACAGTGAGAGAGATGCCCACACGTCCCTACTGCCCTGAAATCCTGGCCACACTCCCCCCCCCCCTCTGCAGCAGGAGAGATGCCCACACTCTCCCGCTGCCAAGAAATCCTGGCCATGCCATTCCCACCCCTGCAGTGGGAGAGATGCTCACACTCTCCCACTCCTCTGAAATTCCAATCGCGCACCCCCCCTCCCATCCCCCCCACCCCCACAGCAGGAGAGATGCCCACACTCTCATGCTGCCAAGAAATTCCGGCCGTGCACCACCCACCGCCCATAGTGGGAGAGATGCCCACTCTCCCCTACTGGCAAGTGATCCCCCCTGCCATAGAACACTTCCCTACCACCACCTCCAATGCCCCCTCCCCCTTACCTCCATATTGATGCACCAGAGGGACGTGGACTCCCGCCTCCCAGAATTCTTGCACCATTGAAAATGAGCCTTCCCCTCCCTGGTGCAACTTGGGATGCACAAAGGAAGGGCCTGAGGCTCTGATAGGCTCAAGTTGTTTAAGGCCTCTCCCAGTAGCCCGTTTTCACGGTGGCCAATCTAGATCACTAGTACCTGGCCAAAACCCAAGGAGTAGCAGATTGGCGGGTAGATTCTAGATATTCAAGACGAGGATGAGGGAGGACCAGCTGGTGATCATTTATTGAACGGTTAACCTGAGAAGGAATGTATGGTAAAGTTAGGGACTTAAGAATATCCTAATCTAAATGCCTTAAAAGTAAGGAACAGAATTTTGTATTTAATCCTATATTCTATAGGGAGCCAATGTTGTTCTTGAAGAAGTGGCGTTATATGGGTATATCTATTAATATGACAAAGAAGCCAAATAGCATAGTTTTACAATGTCTGGAGTTTGCACAAAAGACTTTATGTGATGCCAGCATAGACTACATTACAATAATCTAGCTGAGTTGTAAAGAGTGCGAGACTAACCTTCTCTTTTACAAAGGTACGCTAATTGATTTAGTGCATGCTAATCAATTTAGCATTCGCTAAATGTTAATGCCCCCATTATATTCTATGGACACGTCAGCTACCGCACCTTAGTAAAAGAACCCATAAGTGTAAAGAGAGGTTTTGTGTCTATTGAATTTCTGATTGTACAAAGTTGTCGAAGAGTGTAAAAGCAGGACTTGCTCAAAGTAGAGATCTGAGGCGCAAATAAAAGGGACGAATTGAAAAAAAAAATACCCAAATAATGGAATTTGTTAACTGAAAAATGGTTATGTTAAGAATTGAAATGGAAACTTCAGAATAGGGTAAATGACCAGAAAGCCATAAAGTGACTATTTGGGGGGTGCCGGGGGATAAGACCAGGTGATGATTGAATACCCATTTTTCTTTTGCTGTGATTGCAAATAATATATTCCAAGTTTCCAAGTTTATTTAATATTTGTTATTTCACTTATCATACTTCTTAAGCGAGGTACAGAAATATAAAATTGGGGGTAATACATACCTGTGGGTCAAGACCAACGTACAAGGGACATGAGGTTGTGGGGTAGAACCCCATCGGTTGGGTCACTATTTTAATTGTTCTATGGCCTATAGCGCCTTCATAGTTCATTCTCTTTTCATGAAAAAGTCTATCGCAAACTACCCCTAGTTTGGTTCACCATTTTACATGCTGGAATAAGTATCTGAAATAATATTCAGATATGCAGAAATGTTATGCTCCTCTTGATGATTTTTTCCCCTTATCCCAGTAAATTAAAAGTTATGTTCTATCTGTTATTCCAATTCCATTTCCTGAAAGCAGTGCCCCTTTTTAGAGGACTCTTTCATTGTGTTAATTGCCCATGACTTCATTAGACGTCTTTCCCTTTAGTTTCTAAATTGAATCTTAGGCAATTATCTAGTGACAGAGCACTCTCTCACAGGGACTGCAGCTTTTGTTTTGAACTGCTAAATAACAATTCATCAAGATTAACCCTGAATCAAAAAGAATCTTTGCAAACTACAAAGCAGTTCCTGTTCAACCATCCTGCCCAAAGGTATATTTTACACATTTCTATAAGCCTAGTTATTAGATGATCTTACAAGGATCTTAAAAGTACATGTACTTTGGATAATGAAAGATATCAGATAAAAAGAATCCAAATGACAAACATAAGAGTATTAATTATCTATTTTTTATCTGTCAGATATTTTCAGAATTTTCTGCTTCATTAAACAAACACAGGCACAAAGAAAACATATTGGGGCTGATATTCAAAATGCTTTAACTGTATAGGAGAGACTCAGGCCCAGAAGCAGGTATTCTGCTCTAATTGCTGACTGTCTTCTATTGTGAGGGGGGGGGGGGTCTCGTTCTGCTCCATTAATTGCTTGCTCTATTCTGCTCCAATCCAGCTCACTCCTTGCTCCACCCAAGCTACTGTTCATCAAGCCTTCGTTACTACTTGTCCTATCCTATTCCAGTCCAGCTCTCTTCCAACTCTGCCCAACCTGCCATCAGTTAAGGTGATATCATGTCCTACACACACTTCTCCCAACAGTCATGCTCCTTTGTGTGTTCCTTCGTGCACCTCCTGAGGGCTCCTCCTCATTATAATTTTTTTCATTATCCTTCCAGCTTTATCATTCATATAAAATCCTCTTCATGAAATCCCAGTCCACTTGAGCAGAGGTGTGGCCTTGTGGTAGAGCTGCTGCCTCTGCACATAGAGGTTGTGAGATTGAATACCAGGGCTGCTCTTTGTGACCCTGGGCAAGTCATCTAATCCTCCATTGCCCCAGGTACAAAATAAGCATATATATATATATATATATGTAAACTGCTTTAAGTGTGGTTGTATAACTACAAAAAGGCAGTATACAAGTCCCAATTGCTTTTCCTTTCAATGCCTACAACTGCCCCAGGTAAGCTTTCTCAGACCTCTTACCTTTGATGTAGCTTAAAACTCCACTATTTATTACCCTACCACCACTTCTTAAAATTTCTCTCTTGAATGTTTGTTTTCTCCACTCCAAGACTCATTTGGTACACTCTTCATGTCCTGATATTCTCTGTCTGCTTGAAACCTGATTGTCTGACTTAAATTGTCATACTTACACATGGCCTGTCTATCCGGTTATCAGTTTCTATTTCATCATTGTTTCTTTGAAAAGACAGTGAAATCAGTTATCTATTCCTCTTCTCTATCAGTACTGCAACTCCTCTTCCTTTATTACCCTTTTGTGTCCAAGCTTGTAGAAAAAGCACAGTACTTCACCCCTATACCTTCACCCTCAGGTTTTTGTGGCTTAATTGCATAGCCATGCATTATTTTTTTTAGTTTTAAATATTAGCTGCCAAATTCTAGATTATTCTTCAAGTTTTGCTAGATCTGGCCTCATGTTATCCATACCTTCCAGAGTTCCACCCTGTTGCAGATTTCTATATCATCCACAAAGAGATAAATCTTACCTCACAGCACTTCTGCTATATCTCACAAAAAATGTTAAATAAATAATGTCCTTATTCTCAGAATGGACTTTACTTACCACTACCCTCTTTTCTCTTTTACTCAACTAGTTTCTAACCCAGTCAGTCATATAAAGAGTACTAAGGCCCTCTTTTACTAAGGTGCACTAACCGATTAACACGCGCTAATCAATTTATCATGCGCTAAACGCTAATGCATGCATGTTAGTCTAAGAACGCATTTGCATTTAACGTGTGCTAATTTGATTAGCGCATGCTAATTGGTTAGCACACCTTAGTAAAAGAGGGGGTAAGTTTATGTATAAATTGCCTATGCAGAACCATGTCAAAGACTTTGCTGAAATCTAAATATACCACATCTAGTGCTCACCCTCTTTGCAACATTCTGGCCATTCAGTCATAGAAATTAATCAGATTCATTTGATAAAATTAAGCTCTGTTAAAACCATGTTGTCTCATTTTCTGCAGTACACTGGATTCCAGAAACTTGACTGTCATCTGGGGGGGGGGGTTTCCCCCAAAATATTTTATTAAATTTAAATATATCATTACAATTGAAATATAAAATGATAATAAAAAATTAAATAAATACATAAATAAAATAAACATCGGGGTTGTCAAAATGTAATGAAAATATAAACATTACAATCCTTCATATTCAATAAGCAGTTCCAAATCATTTTAAATTTCTTCATATTGCCACACTTAATTGCACATATTTTCTCATATTCACTATCATCTGTTTTAGCAGCATTCCATTAATTTACTCATCACGGAAGTCAGACTAATTAGTCGTAGCTCCCAACCTCCTCTTTAATGCTGCCTTTTTGGAGAAAGCAAGGCAAAAATCCAGAGAGTTGACAACCCTAGAGTCAGGAGTACACCTAACAGACTCCCAAAGTATTTAGGATCTAGACGTGACTAGTTTGCCTATGCTTAATGTTACCATATGGCTCTAGAAAAAAGAGAAAGTAAAAACCAACAGCGAAGGTGACCACTGGTGCTCAGTCTCTTTATTATATAATCAAGACTTGGCACGATTGTGTTTTGGCCCAGAGGGCCTACCTCAGGAGTCTGGATATTGATCAAAAAGATGTTGAGGAGTATAACAAAATCAACACCTGTGGAATTTGTATGACCTTATTTTATTGGAGATATTTTGCTAGAAATGATGATAAACTGAATGTAATTGTCTGTGCGAAGAGCAGTCAACTAACAATTACTCAAAGATGCACTTTTCACGTTGGTGAGCAAAATAGCACTTTCAAAGCAGAACGTCAATTACATTCAGTTTATCATTATTTCTAATAAAATGTCTCCAATAAAATAAGGTTATACAAATTCCACTGGCATTGGTTTTCTGTTATGCTCTTCGACATATTTTTGATCAATATCCAAACTCCTGAGGCAGGCCCTCTGGGCCGAAACACAGTCGTGTGGAGTCTTGATTATATAATAAAGAGACTGAGCACCAGTGGTCACTTTCGCTGCTGTTTTTATGCTTTCCAATTTTGATAAGGTGTATCTCCTCCTTTTTCTAGTCTCCACAAGGAAACAGGACAGATTGAGCTCTCCGGGTTTTACTTCCATTGTTTTTAATGGAAGTAAAACCCAGATATCTCAATCTGTCCTCCTTACTTCCATTGCTTCAGTGCAAGTCAAACCTGGATGTCTCAATCTGTCTTCCTGTTTCTGGAGCCATATGATAACCTGTTATGCCTATGACCAGGGGGTAATTGAAATTCAACACACTACGTAATATGTCTCCTCAAGTCTGCTTATCTGACCTGAATGTTGTCCAAACAACATCAAAAGGATGGGAAGCTGATTTCTTCAACACCTCCCTGCTTATCTGACACCCTGACTTCCTTTACCTGCGTGTCGCTCAAATAACATCAGGAAAGCCAGATGGGAAACCAGTCTCATGGGAAACCAGTCTCCTGGGAAACAAGTCTCTGTAACACCTCCTTGATAACATCAAAAGGACAGATGGAAAACCGGTCTCTTCAACACCTCCTTGACCTAGGTGTTGTCAAAACAAAGAACAAAATAGCAGGACCAGCTGTTTATGCTTTTACTATGAACTCCGCAGTTTGCATCCTATATAAGACCGGAATTCTAACCCTAACATTAGAATCCAAGACGTCTCCAGGGATACAGAATCCAAGATGCCTAAAGGGATAGTCTCCCGTGTCTACCCACCTATCAATTGCAGGATTCCCAATTGTGAAGGACTGGTCGTTGCCTGGGATACGGTGAAGTTATTTAATTCTTATATTCATATTTATATATATATATAATAAAGGGTTATTGTTTATGCTTTTACATTGTCTGTGTGCTTTTCTGAGTGTTACTGATCATCCCATTTGACAGAAATAAGTGGCGGAACATATTGGTACCAGAAGTGGGGTGATCAATGTGGTCAGAAAAGCTACCCAGAAAACAAGGGGTTAAGGAGCAGGCTCCCAATCCCTCCATTCCGGATTGGGATGACAGTATTTATAAATTAATGGCCACTGAGTGGTCTGTAGAAGCAGGATTATGTGAATCCTGTACTTTTGGAAGTGGGGATCCACATGAATTATGTGCCTCCTTACAAAAGGTGAAAATCTCAAAAGGAGAAGAGCAAGAAGGAATTTCTAGACAAGGAAGGATGATTTTGTCAGACTGGAGGAATTTGCATGAAGCTAAACAGGAACTACAATTGAAATTAGGAGAGCTGGGAAAGAAAAGGTGTAATCGACAGCATGCCATTAAAATGCTACAATGTCAGAATAAGTTGTTAATGGATAAGGTAGACACCTATCAAAATGTAACAGAAAAGGCAGCGGTGCAATGTGCACAATATAAATATAAGAAACGTAGACGAAAAGTGAGTTACAGAAAAGTTAAAATCTTAATTTATCATCTGCCGGATGATTGGAATCCAAACAAACGGGATGGGGATATTTGGGATTCAAATTCTAATAACAGTGAGGAGGATATATGTGTTGAAGGAGAACAGGCAGAAAGTTTAGAAGCAGAGCCTGTGAGGAGACAAAGATTACAGGGAAATCTGCAAACAGGAGAAAATTTAACTAGAAATAATGATATGGAGGATGTTACTCCACATGAAATCATGGATACGATGGCTCGCTTTACACAGCAGCCTGGGGAACCACTAATACAATGGGTAATTTGGGTGCAGGAGCTGGGCGCAGCAGGGATTATGTTGGATGCCACAGATGCCCCTAAATTTGTTCAAATTAGTCAAGAAGTAGCAGTGCAAAATGTGTTGCGGGAGGATCCTTATCCTGCAAAATATGCCCAATGGTCTTTATTAGAGATAATTAGTAGGGGTGTCACGAGGCGATATCCACTTGAATCTGATTGGCCCTCAAATGATAAAATTTGGTATACATTAAAAGATGCTCAAATGAGAATTAAGGAGGAGGCTATGAAGGCAGCCTTAGTAATAGGTCACGCTGACACATATATGTCATTACCTTTTACAGTGTCCATGAGAAATAAAATTATCAAGTATGCTGCACCGGCATACAAACAGGTAATGATAACTTTGTTGATCAATCAAATAGACAGGACTATTTTGGAAGCCTTAGAAGCGGTCCAACAGTTAGGAGATCGGGGGGACTGGGGACCTAAAAATACTTTTGATAAAAAGAGAAAAGGACAATCCAATTCAAACAGGGCTAATCGGGTGTCTCGGAGGAATATGTTTTTGAAATTAATAAAAGATGGTGTAAAGGGGGAAGAAATAGATGGGAAAAATACAAGGACATTATGGGAAATGTACAAAAGTAGAGGACTGGGAAAGAAATCTATGTCTCAAGCACAAATGAACAAAGGAGAGAGGGAGGATATTTTGGTGCCAACGGCTCCCCCTGAGGAAACTGCTTCCATTCTTTATCCTGATTTAAAAGGGTGGAAGTGTTGGGAGGATCAATAATGTGAATGCCGAGCCTCAGTGTTTGCCTGGACCAAATTAGAACAGCGTCCGCAGTTAGAGATAAATATTTAGTAGAAATCTGGGGAGCAAAAGGTACAAGCTGTAGTGGACATTGGGGTGGAGGAATATAAATATCAGGATTGGGGGGAAAATTATACAAGCGGGAAAAAAAAAATATTACAAATTTTAAAATTGGACAATTACCAATTTGGGAATATACTGTATTAATCTATGGGATTCCTTAAAATATAATAGGGCTAGATATCCTAAAAGGGTTAACATTACAGTTTTCCGATGGAATCTATAGTTTTGGTAAATTGCCAGACATTCCTTTGAGATTAGTAGTGGTGGGGAAATTATCCAAACCAATAGTAGTACCGATCTCCACTAAAATTGTAAACATGAACCAATGCATTTTTTATTATTCCTATAGTGGAGCAATGTCCAGAACAATTTGCATTCACTTGGCAAGGGAGGCAATATACATCTACCAGACTACCACAAAAATATAATGTATAAAGTTTTGTTAGATAGTATAAGGAAGTTGCACTCCAAGTGATTTTGCAAATGTGTCTTTTAACTTCAAACACTAATATTGTGAACCACTGTACCTGCACGTAAACCTCTCTTGTATGTTTTATAAATGAAAACGTCCCTACTTGCATCCTCTTATGATTGTGTGACAGAGCTTTGAAATGGAGGAAGAAAGAAAGGAGACCAGCAAGAACTTAAGTAATGCTTTTACATTGTCTGTGTGCTTTTCTGAGTGTTACTGATCATCCCATTTGACAGAAATAAGTGGCGGAACATAACCCTACCTGTGCTTGAATCCAACCTTGCCCCTGTCACAAACAGCTTCATCACTCCCCATCCATCACTGTACTTTTATGCAGATAATCTTAATTGTCAATTCTTCCAGTTTCTGTAAATGACGTCTCATTTTTTCTAATCCATTAGATTGTCTACTCCAGTTCAGATCTTTGTGTCATCTGCTAACCTTTTCACAGCTTCAGCACCCTGAGGTTGTGGGTTCAAACCCTATGCTGCTCCCTGTGACCCTGGGCAAGTTACTTAATCCTCAACTGCTCCAGGTACATTAGATAGATTGTGACCACCAGGATAGATAGGGAAAATGCTTGCAGTAGCTGTATGTAAATCGCTTTGAATGTGGTAGTATAATTACAAAAAGGCAGTATGGAAGTCCCAATCCCTTCCCCCCTTTTCCCTTCTACTCCTTTAGCAATATTGCTCAAAATGCTATTGACAGAATCAGTTCCTGAGACAGTTTACTATTCACCTCTCATTCCTCCAAATTCATTTACGCTTGTTTGACTTTGAAAATGAACATGATATTTGGGATCTCTCTAAGAGACTCAACTGAGAGGGTGGCACCTAGGGCAGGAGTCATAAGAACATAAAAACAGCCTTACTGGGTCAGACCAATGGTCCATCAAGCACAGTAGCCTGTTCTCATGGTGGCCAATCCAGGTCACTAGTACCTGGCCAAAATCCAAAGAGTAGCAACATTCCATGCTACCGATCCAGAGCAAGCAGTGGCTTCCGATATGTCTTTCTCAATAACAGACTATGGACTTTTCCTCCAGGAATTTGTCCAAACCTTTCTTAAAGCCAGCTAAGATCTCTGCACTTACCACAACCTCTGGCAATGCGTTCCAGAGCTTAACTATTCTTTGAGTGAAAAATTTTTTCCTCCTATTGGTTTTAAAAGTATTTCCCTGTAACTTCATTTAGTGTTCCCTAGTCTGTAATTTTTGACGGAGTGAAAAATCGATCCACTTGTACCCGTTCTACTCCACTCAGGATTTTGTAGACTTCAATCACATCTCCCCTCAGCTGTCTCTTTTCCAAGCTGAAGAGCCCTAACTTTTTAGTCTTTCTTCATACGAGAGGAGTTCCATCACCTTTATAATCCTGGTCGCTCTTCTTTGAACCTTTTCTAATGCTGCTATATCTTTCTTGAGATAAGGAGACCAGAATTGAACACAATACTCCAGGTGAGGTTGCACCATGGAGCAATATAGAGGCATTATAACATTCTTAGTCTTGTTGACCATCCCTTTTTAAAAAATTCTTATCATCTTGTTTGCTTTTTTGGCCACCGCCGCAAATTTGGCGGAAGGTTTCATCATATTGTCTACAATGACATCCAGATCCTTTTCTTGAGCATTAACCCACAAAATGGACCCTAGCATTCGGTAACTGTGATTTGGGTTATTCTTCCCAATGTACATCACTTTGCATTTATCCACATTAAATTTCATCTGCCACTTGGACGCCCAGTCTTCCAATTTCCTAAGGTCTGCCTGCAACTTTTCACAATCTGCATGCATTTTAATAACTTTGAACAGTTTAGTGTCATGGTGCAAATGTAATCATCTCACTCATTGTTCCAATTTCCAGATCATGTATAAATAAATTAAATAGCATCGGTCCCAGTGCATATCCCTACGAGACTCCACTGTTTACTTTCCTCCATTTAAAAAAAATTACCATTTAACCCTACCCTGTGTTTTCTATCTGATAACCAATTCCTAATCTAAAACTGAACTTTGCCACCTATCTCATGATTCTTTAATTTTCTCAGGAGCCTCTCATGAGGAAATTTATCAAAAGCTTTCTGAAAATCTAGATATACTACATCAACTGGCTCAGCTTTATCCACATGTCTATTCACACTTTCAAAGAAGTCAAGCAACTTGGTGAGGCAAGATCTCCCTCAGCTGAACCCATGCTGATTCCACCATTTTGCTCGGCACTGAAGTGAGGCTTACCAGTCTGTAGTTTCCCAGATCTCCCCTGGAACCCTTTTTAAAAATCAGTATAACTTTGGCCACCCTCCAATCTTCAGGTACTACAGACAATTTTAGTGACAGGTTACAGATCACTAATAACAGGTCAGCAATTACAAGTTCAAGTTTCAAATTTTTATTAAAACTTGATGTACACGCATTTACTACCCTGGGATGTATACCATCCAGTCCAGGTGATTTATCACTTTTTAACTTGTTGAATTGGCTTAGTGCATCTTCCAGATTCACCAAGATTTCTTTCAGTTCCTCCACCTCATCACCCTTGAAAACAATTTCCTGTTCAGGTAGATCTCCGTAAAGACCAAAGCAAAGAATTCATTCAGTCTCTCTGCTATGGCCTTATCTTCCCTAAGCACCCCTTTTGCTCCTTGATCATCCAATGATCCTATGGATTCCCTCATAGGTTTTCTCCTTCTGAAGAAATGATGAGTTTTTGCTTTTTTGGTAAGTTTCTCTTCATATTCTTTCTTAGCTTTCTTTATCAATGCTTTGCATCTAACTTGCATCTAACTTGGTCTTCATTTGGACCATTTGTCCATTCTTTAAAGGATTTTTTTGGGCTCTTATAGCCTCTTTCACTTCACCTTTTATTCAGTTCTCAAGGTTCACAATCCAGCCTGATTTTTAGGATTCCATAATGAATATGTATGAGCAGTGGCACAGCAAGAACTGAATGGGCCCCAGATGAAAAAATTAAGATGTCTCCCCCATAACACCATCTCTCCTAAGGTGTGGAGGCTGGGAGAAGTAGACAAGGACAATCCCCTTCAAAGCTGCAGTAAACAAACCTTGTAAAATTATATTCAAGATAAAAAACTGTCATAGTAATAGAAATAGAAACTGAAATGCAAGACACCAGAGATGCACATTTCCTAAAGTTGGCATATTACAATTAATAAATTCAGAAAGAAAAACTGTTTTCTACCTTTGTAGTTTCCAACTGTCTATTCCTCTCTCTCCTCTCCACAGACTAGCATCATGCTCTCCCTCTACTGATTCAGTGTTTCTCCCCTTCAAGGTCCAGTCTCTCTATTTTCTTTCCATTTACCCCAGGGTCCAGCATCTCTGCTGCCTTCCCTTTCTGGCCTCTTTAGTCCCTCCATACCATTCATCTTTCCCCCTCTCTTCCTTCCCCTAGCATATCTGGTATCCCACTCTTTCCTTGACCCTCCCCCTTCCTTAGGTGCTGTACCTCTCTAACCCCACTTTTGGTACAGCCTGAGAGAGATGGGCAGCAGCAGTGGAAAAGCTCTGGTAGTGCTGGTCAGAGGCAGGCTCTTTACCTCATTGCCTATGCCAGCTGACCATTGAAAATTTCAAGAAGAGGGAGTGAGAGAGGGTGATCTCAGACCTGTGAGACGGGGAGACATGCCAGTTCCTGCAGGGAAATAGAGGTACAGTAGCAGGAGGCCCCTACCATTGAACAGCTCTGGGCACTTTGG
Source organism: Geotrypetes seraphini (assembly GCF_902459505.1). Classification (NCBI taxonomy): domain Eukaryota; kingdom Metazoa; phylum Chordata; class Amphibia; order Gymnophiona; family Dermophiidae; genus Geotrypetes; species Geotrypetes seraphini. The sequence goes on along the minus strand of NC_047084.1, from coordinate 530,898,810 downwards.
CAGGCTCGCTCAATGGCAGCTGTGTCCCTGTGCATGAAATCTATTTGCAAATGAAAGCAGTGAATGCAAATAGATCTCCTACATGTTCATTGTGAGAAATCCTGAAAACCAGGCAGGGTTGTGGATTTTGAGGACAGGATTTGTGGACCTCTGATCTAAGGCATCAGGCTGACCCTGACTGATAGCAGTCTCTGATTTAATTCTCAACTGGTTTACAGAATTGCTATGCAAAATATATTACAAAGTTCAAAAACTTGACAAATGCTCCCATTCATTTTGGCACAGACAGCAGCGCACGGTTCTTCAAGCTAGCAGTTCAGCTGCATATGCAGGTTTTATACGGAGTAGTTCTTTCCGTGATAAGTAAAAGAGCATTGTGATTCTGTCTATCATGACTTAACTACAAGACTTCTGAGGCAGGCCCCTTGTGGGTCAAAACACAATCGTGTTGAGTCAATCACAATAAAAAGAGACTGAACACCATTGGTAACCTTTGGTGTTGTTTTTTTGTTATTCACGGTATATAAGAGATCATTTTAGAATGCTTTGCATGAAATTTACATTTATAAATAATAAAAAAAGCAAACATTGAAATTCCAAAGGACTCATAAGTTCAAAGACATTGTGTACCGGCTATGGTTTGGGTACTCTAAAACTTAAGATGTGAGTTTTCAGTTTTACAAGGGAATATAATTTTTTTTTTTTTTTTAAACTTTTGCTGCTCTTCTGAGTCAAGCTTAAATGCCAGGTAGCTGCTGCTTTTAAATAAGAGTTGTAGAGGGGTGACTGAAGGAACAGTTATGCTTAATCTTCTTGTATTTAAAATAATCTTAAATATGACTTAATCTTAAATAAGTGCCCCAATATTCAGAAGCATTTTTGGAGTTAGCATTTAAGGCTCACTGCTTAAGTGCTTATATCTGAATTTCCCAGTATGCCACAGGATAAAATTTGCCATTTAAACCAGTATATGATCAAATTTTATCCATTTTAGAGAAAGTGGCATTTGGAGTAAGCTGGGGATTAAGCTAGATATTATCCATTCATCAGAAAAATTTCACTGTCGAATGGGTAAACTATTTAAGTTTTGCCACAAATATAGCAGAACTAATATGAGAAAAAAAAAGAAGACAGAAACCTAAACTCCATATCCTTTCAACAGTACTGGTGCTAAACATGAAGGGGCTCAGGGCAGATGCTGGTAAGGAGCCCTAGTTTGCTTGCAGGCTACCTTCTTTTAATTTTAGGCTGATTTGGGGCCCTCTGTGATGTGGGAGCCCAGGGCACTTTCCCTGTTTGCCCACTCCTAACACCATCTCTGCTCCTAACTCCAGATGGCCTACTAAAATAAATAGAGGCAATTTGACCTCCCATCCTCCTAGTGGCATAGTGTTAAAAGAAAGTAGAGGTTCCTTAAGTCACCCTCCTTCCCACCCTTGGCAGCATATTAAAATAACAGTGAAGGACCCTCCTCCCCCATCCTCAATCTACTATAAGTTGTTGCCAAATCCATAAGTCATTCTACCACCATCCAAGACGCTCGGGTATAGTCACCAGATGAGAGGCACTAAACTCCTCCTTTGTTGCATATAGGGCAGAATAATGAGAGCAGAACTTGTAGCTGTACTATTACTTCATATTCATTTATTCACTGCACTCTTGCTATGTATGTCACAATCTCCTTGTTTGTATTTAAAGAATTTTTAGAATTTGAATGATGTAAACCACTTTGACATTTAAAGCATTATATCAAGCCATAATAAAACTTGAAACTTTTCCTCTTATCAATCCCTCCATTTGAGCTATTGTTGAATTACTGATTCCCATTCAGAATTCAGTTGTAGGGTTACCATATGGCTCCAGAAAAATAAGGATGGATTAAGACATCCGGGTTTTACTTCTATTGTTTTCAGTAGAAGTAAAACCTGGATGTCTCAATCCATCCTCCTTTTTCTGGAGCCATATGGTAACCCTATTCAATTGGCCATGAAGAAACAATAATCACAAAAAAAAAAAGGGAAGAAGAAAAAAAAAGTGCTGCAAGCATAATAGCAACTATAGCAATGCCATGCTGCCAAAGGGAAATCAATATACCAACAGCTGTCAACAACAGTACTTGAAAATCCTGCCCATTCCCTGTGGACAATAAATAGCAATTGCCTTAACTGTCTCAGCACAATAGTTTTCAATAAAAAGGAGCAAGAGCTGTTGGCAGCCTTTTAAAACACTGGTGTTCCTACAATGAAGGTGTGATTGACAATCAGAAACACAGCCATGCTTTCAATACCAAAACTTTATTAGCCTTCTGGCTGAAACAAAATAAAAGCCAGTTTTTCTTTCTTTTTCTTTTTTTGTTTTGTTAAGAGAGTATCAATGTATTGTTTCTTTTTTGAAAGGCATTGTAAAGATGTTATATATTTTTTTTCTTGTTTTAACGCTTTTACAATGCCTTTCAAAAAATAAATAATATATTGATAATACATTGAAAAAAGAGGGTTTGCCCACATCCTTATGACCATCCATATATATATATATATGGTGGGCAAACCCTCTTTTTTTGCTGATTTGTAGTTTTTTGGATCTAATGTATCAAGACATTAATATTTACCTATGGACAAGTGAATCCTCATTAAAAAAACAATGAATTTCACAGATTTTTGCACCTGAAGATTGAAGGGTTGCCAATGTTACACCAATTTTTAAAAAGGGTTCCAGAGGAGATCGGGGAATAACAGACCGGTAAGCCTGGCTTCAGTGCTGGGCAAAATAGTGGAAACAATTATAAAAAGTAAAATTGTGGCACATGTAAACAAACAAATTCCTGGAGGAAAAATCGATAGTTATTGAGAAAGCCACTGCTTGCGCTGGATCAGTAGCATAGAATGTTACTACTCTTTGGGTTTTAGCCAGGTACTAGTGACCTGGATTGGCCACCATGAGAACGGGCTAATGGGCTTGATGGACCATTGGTCTGACCCAGTAAGGCTATTCTTATGTTCTTATGTCTTCCACATACTGTAATGTTGTTTACTTAGATCTTCCACATACGCTGCGTACAAATGATCCACAACACCATTATTTGAATCTTTTTCCAGCCACCAGATTTGATTGAATTACTCCCCTATTAATCCCTGTTGCTTCTCATATTCACTATAAAGTGGTAATTCTTACTCATAAAGTATTTTCTACTCTGGCATGTAAGCCTTCATACCTGCCTTCCCTATACATACTGTACATCCATTCCAGAGCTCCCACTATCTTAGTGTTCTGCCTCTAAAACAGGACCATTATGAATCTATATGGTACCAAGAGTTTTTAAGGCTTGTTCCCTCCCTATGGAATTCCCTTCCCTCTATACTTTCACTCATAGCCTCCTACTTGAGATGCAAAGTTCTCTTAAAGACTTACCTTTTGGAAAAGATATATGCCACATTGCCGCCTGAGGCACTGACAGCAGTCTAGAGGATCAACTAAGCACCACAGTCTCAATTTCATATCAATAATTATCTTTTCTATCTTCCTTTCATTTCCTATAACAAATGGTGTTCCTTTATTCCTATAATTAATTTATTTATTGTAATAATAATAATAATTTATTTCTTATATACCGCCAAAGCCAGTGGCGTACCAAGGGGAGGCAGGGGGGCGGTCCACCCCGGGTGCAGCCTTAGGGGGGGTGCACAGTCGGCCAGGTCCAGAAAATTCTACCGGGTCGATCAGCCTTCCTCTCCCCAATGTCAATTCTGCCGTTGGAGAGGAAGTTCGGGCCAGCCAATCGCTGCCTGGCTGGGCAGAACTTCCTCTCCGATGGCAGGATTGACATCGGGGAGAGGAATGCTGGTCGGCCTGATGCAGGGAAGGAGAGCTTGGGGCGGCAGCGGCTTTGGGGCATGTTACCCGATGGCGGTGACTTGGGGGGCAGTTCCCCGATGGCGGCGGCAATGGCATGGGGGAGGGCATGGAGAAAGAAAGAAAGGGGGCAGGGAGACAGAAGGAAAGAATTGAAACAGAGAAAAAGAAAGGGGACATGAAGAGAGAAAAAAAGAAAGGGAGGCAGGGAGAAAGAAAGGGCAGGGAGAGAGGAAGAAAAAGTTGGGGGAGGGAATGAGGTCTGGAGGAGAGGAAGCATACAGGCTGAAAGAAGGGAAGAAAGATTGGATGCACAGTCAGAAGAAAAAAGTGCAACCAGAGATTCATGAAATTACCAGATAAGGTAGTAAAAATGATTTTATTTTCAATTTAGTGATCAAAATGTGTCTGAATTTATATCTGCTGGCTATATTTTGCACTATGGCCCCCCTTTTACTAAACCACAATAGCGTTTTTTAGCACAGGGAGCCTATGATCGTCGAGAGCAGCGCTGAGCATGCAGCGCAGCTCCCTGCGCTAAAAACTGCTATTCGTGGTTTAGTAAAAAGGGAGGGGGGTATATTTGTCTATTTTTGTATGGTTGTTACTGAGGTGACAGTGCATAGAGTCATCTGCCTTGACCTCTTTGAAAAAAACCCAGAATAGGAATGATAATTAACATTTTCTCAGCGTACAGTGTGCTTTGTGTTTTTAAAAAAATTTTATTGTTGGTAGATCATTTTGACTTGGTCATTTTAAAAGTAGCTCGCAAGCCCCAAAAGTGTGGGCACCCCTGAGCTACAGCACTGAAGCTGCGTGTGGCTACCGTAAAGGTCATTTCTGACGCAACCGGAAGTTGCATCAGAGATGACCTTTACGGCAGCCATATGCAACTACAATGCTCTGGCTGCTATAAGAAGGCAGTTTAGACATTGCCGGCCACAGGGCAGGGAGGTTTGTTGGACCGGGCCTCTTGTCCAGGGGTGGGGGAGAAGAAAGCACCACGAAGGTAAGGGGCAGGGAGGGAGAAAGGGAAGAAAGGTGGGGTGGAGAAAAAAACAGGGTAAAACAGAAGGAGGGAGAAGGACGCTGAAAGCACATGGGGAAGACAGAGGGGGGAGAAGGACACTGAAAGCACATGGGGAAGACAGAGGGGGGGAAAAGGACACTGAAAGGACATGAGGAAGACAGAAGGGGGAGAAGATGCTTCAGGGAAATGGGGAAGAGAGAGTGGGGGGAAGACGCTGGCAGGGAAGAAGACAGAGATGCCAGACTATGGGGGGAGCGGAAGGAAGAAGATGGGTGCCAGACCAATTTGGAAGGGGGGAGAAAGGGAGAGGCACAGTAACAGAGCAAATGGAAGATGCAGAGAGAAGAGAGACAGTGGATGGAAGGAAGAGAGTAACAAGAAGATGAGGAAAGCAGAAACCAGAGAAGACAAAGGTAGAACAAAAATTATTTATTTATTTATTGCTTTAGGAGACATGTGTCACTGTTTATGCGGTGTTGCATTGTATGCAGAGTCTAGCTTCTTGCTGGTTCAATTTAACCTTTGTCTATATATTTCTATTTTATCCCCCTTTTACAAAACTGTGGAGCGTTTTTAGCGCTAGCCCGTGGTGGTAGCAGCTCTGATGCTCAGAATTTTATGAGCGTCAGAGCTGTTACCACCGTGGCTAAAATCCACACTACAGTTTTTTAAAAAGGGGAGGGGTTAGTTTGTGATGACATATTCCATACTAGGCGAAGGTGTTTTCTGTGTTCTGTGTGTTCGAAAGACATGGTTTTCTGTTAGTATTGACGGTGTAGGATTGATCTGTACTAGTCTGGCATGTTTAGTTTTACAGTGGGTGTATTGATGTACTGCTCACTGCAATATGTAAGATGCTGCCTTTTCCTAGGTGTGACGTGTGGCTTGTTACTAAAAATCATGTTTTTCGTACAGATGGAGGGGGGTGCCAAAAAATGATGGGCCCCGGGTGTCACACCGTTTTGGTGAGATGGGAGGGCCCTGTCTGAGGCTTTTTCCTTCACTTTTAGATTGAGTTAAGCCTATGCTGTTCTTGCTTTACTTTATTGGACATCTTCATATTTATTATTGAAAGTGTTTATCATATCATAAGATATGCTAGGCAGCCCAGGAGCATCAGGCCACAGCTTTGTTCGGCACCAATGCTCCTGGGTCACAGGAATAATGTTGCTTGTGAGGTGGCTCCTATATTCTTTATAAGATGGTATTCATCAACCTGCAATACTGGGATACCGCAGGCTGCCGAATCCCGTGGAGCATCAATGTGCAGTAAAGGATAGACCCTTATTGCACCTTGATGAATCCACTCCCTTAGTGCCTTTTTAAGTAATGCAAACATTAGCGCACAACCTAAAATTGAATAATACCTAACATGCTGCCGCAGAAATTGACATGAGTGTGTTGGAACATGCCTGGTTTTTAAAGATGCTAAGCCTATATTCTAATGAGGCTTAGTAAAAGTGTCCCTAAATTTTTTAAGACATTCTAACAAATTGAATGTGTACTAATGAATGCACATGCCTTTACTCTTACTATGAGTATTTATAAAAGTCACATGGAAATTTTCTATAAAACTGCTATATTATTTCATTGTGTGATTAAAGAAAAGCAAACACGATTAACAATTCACTGAGGAAAGCTGTCTTGAAGCATCAAAATCTTTCTAATCTTTTATTCCCTTATAACCTCATACTTGAAAGGTCCCTAAGTTACATTTGGCATCCCTCGTGATACACTTGGAAATAAGCTCTAGCTAAAATAAAAGTCCAATATTGTTTTCTCTTTCTCTTGTGAACAATGTCAAAATAAAAGCTAAAGAAGCTCACATGATATATAAAGACCTAGGCCCAAGAATATATATTTGGAGTGCAGTGGGGGATGGGTGGGATGGCAGGGCAGCAAGATATAAGGTGGAAGCAAAGAAAATGGATCTCAGAAACTTGATGGCTAAATCTGAGCAAATATCTTACATTTTGTACCAAGAACTCTCTATCTTTTTGTGTGAAAATCACCCGATTTTAGAATTTTGTGCTCAGTGCATCATTCTTTAATGGCCATTTGAAATAAAAACCGTCCAAGGGGAAAACGGACAGAAAAAGACCTGAATTGTCCATCCAGTCTGCCCTGTAATCACAATTTCATGATTGAATAAAAATGTCTTTCTTTTTCTTTGTTATTTCTGAGCCAATCCTGTCTGTTCATTCCACACTTTTTTGAATTCCATCACAAATTTCCTCTCCACCACCTCCATCAGGAGGGCATTCACCACCCTCTCCATGAAAAAGAATTTCCTAACATTACTCCTAAGTCTACCACCCCTCAACCTCAATTTATGTCATCTAGTTTTACCAATTTCCCTTCTCTGGAAAAGATTTGGTCCTATAATAATACTTTTCAAATATTTAAATATCTGTATCGTATCACACCTATCCTTCCTCTCCTTCATAGTATACATATTGAGGTATTCTAGTCTCTTCTTGTACTTCTTTTGGTACAAATCTCCTGCCATTTTTGTCACTTTTCTCCAGACCACTTCAAATCTTTTTATATTCTTGACTAGATACGGCCTCCAAAACTGAACACAATACTCCAAGTGGGGCCTCACCAATGACCTGTACCGTGACATCAACACCTCTTTTCTTTTGCTGGTTACTCTATAGAGCCTAGCATCCTCCTGGTTATAGCCACTACCTTGTCACACTGCCTTGTTGCCTTCAGATCCTTAGGCACTATCACCCCAAGGTCCTTTTCTCCATCTTTGCATATCATATTAATCTTTCACTTACTTATGAACAGTTGTAGCTAATACTCTACTCAGTATTCTCATTCATGTTTATTTTGCTCCCTGTAATTATTCATTTTAGTTTTATTTTTTATGTATGGTTATATTGTACCTTGCAATTATTTATTTATTAATTTAGGTCCTCTTTAACTAAGTTGCAGCTACCTCATGAGACTCAGCAGTCTCACAGGTTGCCATAGGAACTCATGGCAGCCATTTTCAACAGTGAGTCTGCATGGGGCTGGAGCGTAGGAGCATTTAATCTGCCTCGATACAACTCTGGACCACAAATGCATCAAAGGTAGGCTGTGGATGGGTCCGGGGGGAGGAGGGAAGTGGGGTGAAGCAGAGCAAGCTGGAACAGGCCGTGGGAGAGATCACTCCTGTTCCAACTCAGCGCTGGACCACCAGTGCTTAAGACAGGCCTGTGGGAAGCCTGCAGTCAGTCTGGAAGGGGGGCGGGATAGTGCAGAGCAGGAGAGGACTTAAATATAAACCAAGATCCCCATTTCTGGGCCCAAAAATCTCAGTTTATATTTGAGTATATATGGTATATTTATGTTTAGATATGGATATGTCACCCGATAGTATTTTGTTTATTTATATACTCATAATTGGTTTTATTTATTTGTTATACTATACCTTGTAATCATTCATTCATCTATTCATTAGCTTATTTATTTATCTAAGGATCTATGATATTTTTATGTTTAAAATTAGATATACCCCCTCTTTTACTAAGGTGCGCTAATCAAATTTGCGCACGCTAACGCATCCATGGACTAATCCGTTAGCACACCTTAGTATCCTGTTCATGGTTTTAATTTATCAACATATGATTTTTATCAATGGTTTTATTTACATATGTTATCATCTCAGTTTACTGCAGTCTGTCCTGTTTTAGTTTTTCTGTTTTTTTGTCAAGGTACATGTTGACTTCTGATGTGGACCGCTGTGCCAAAACACGGCTGTTTTGAGTCATCATTATTTGTCTTTGTGAAAAAGACTGGTTCTATAGCCACAATTTCACCATTTACTGAAGGTCTTTTGAACTTTTTAGCCTCGCTTTAAGTGATCTTTTGTACTAAAACATTAATCACAAGCCAGCTTATATTCCTCCAAATGGCGTCAGCCCTCATACACGCACACAAACACGCCATCAGCTTCAGCAGCATCCACACCATTTTAATATTATAGCTGGCCTTTCTTCCATCTCTAGTTCAGCCAAACAGCCAGAATTCCCCTTTTGTTTATCTACATGGTGCACTACCACCTCCCATCCCATGGAGGAACACTTTAACTTCAGGGGTTACAGAAGACTTAAATTATGGTCTTTTTGTCCCCCAGTGCCTATTCCCAGCCCCAATTGGTTGAATAAAAGACTGCATCAAGATCATTGGTCTTCTTGGTTTTGCTTCTCTGCTTTTCCTGTAGAAATCTTTGGTAGATGTTTTGGTTGTTTTGTTTTCTGCATAAAAATGGCCATAGCAAGACCTATGGTGCCCTTACTTGTGCAAAAGTTCATACGTCTGCTATGGAGACAAATAAGGAAGAAACCACTGCTTGCCCTTGGATCAGTAACATGGAATGTTCCTACTATATGGGTTTCTGCCATGTACTTGTGACCTGGTTTGGTCTCTGAGGCAGGATACTGGACTAGATAGACCATTGATCTGGCTATTCTTATGTTCTTATGTAACAACAAAAGCAATTGGAGGCTGAGAAAATATGGTAAAAAGTAAGTGGGTACTACTAGCCTATTTAATAACAATTTCCAGTTACATCATGATATGTTGCCTATACATGTTACATATTATAAACACCAGAAGGAGATACTCTTTAGAACAATGTGAGTGTGGGTTAAGAACGAGTTACGTTTTTAAAGCTGTTCTTAAGTCATATTTGTATGTAAATCAGAACTTATACATTTTAAGATTCTTGCTGCTTACCTCTGCTCATAGCTGACAAAAAGGCCAACTATCCCTAATAGTGTTCCCTCTAAAGCAGGGGTCTCAAAGTCCCTCCTCGAGGGCCGCAATCCAGTCGGGTTTTCAGGATTTCCCCAATGAATATGCATGAGATCTATGTGCACACATGGCATTCAATGCCTAGTCATTGGGGAAATCCTGAAAACCCTACTGGATTGTGGCCCTCGAGGAGCGACTTTGAGATCCCTGCTCTAAAGTAATTAATGTATTTCCTCTAATTGTACAATTATTCTTTTTTGTAAACCACATTGAACTTAATGGTATTGCAGTATAGAAATGGATTTTTATGATATGTCACACAACCACACACTGTTCTTAATGTGGCCATGTATCATTCCTGAACCTACTGTAGGAGAAGTATAGGAGTCTATGCCATTGGAAATAGTGCTTGATGAAATCAAATGAAGCCACAGCTGCATTCTTAAGTATGAGTTGTAATTAAGACAGGTGTCTGTAACTTGGAAACTGCCCGTACAACGTTAAAAAAGAATAAAAAGCACAGACCCAGTAGTTTTCACTTGTGAGCACCAATGCATGGAAGTGGAAATTTTACAAATTTTGGTATTTTGTGTCCATCTGTACCTGCCTTATTTTATATACTTAAATGTGCAATGCCACCAATTAAGTAGTGAGGCTATAAAGTTTAACTTGGTTTCAAATTTTAGAAGAGGAAATAAAATACATTGGGTTAAGGGAAGCAATTCTCTTAATCCCTTTGTTAAATCCCTGTCCAAAACTAGCTCTTTTTTTTTTTTTTTAAACCTATGCATGCTTTTGAACTGGTGCAAAACCTGATATAGAAAAATTTCACCATTCATATGTTTTCACTCTGTTAAATGGGGAATACACTTTAGATTTTAGTCCTGCCCAAGCTATGCCCAAACCACATCTCTTTGAAATGTGTCTTTCCAGACTAAAAAGCAGCTTTCTGAAACTGGTTCTTATGTGTATGTGATATACACTTTACAGTATAAATATCACTGTTAAACATATGGATAAGTTTCTAAAATAATGCATTTCATATACTAACCATGATTGCATTTAAATAAAGAAAGCAATGCTAACAATTTGAGCTCTAGTATCAACATTGGATAGATCTTTTGTACTGGTCTCAAAAATTAAAATCACTTTTTTAAGTCAAAATTTAAACAATTTTTTTTCCTTCAAATTGAATAAATCAGTTCAAATATTTCCATCTTCAACAGCTCACTGAGAAGTTATTATAAATCCATTTACATTTCCCAAATATTGAACAGCTGTAAATCCTTTGCATAATGTTCTATTGTCTACTTGCTCTCCAGAGGACCCAGTCTAATCCTCTCATGCAGAACTGGCATGGGCAATGAATGGCTAGTTCCTCACAGAATTGTTTTGCTAAAGAAGAAAATAATCCTTAACCCCAGGACATTTGCAAATATTTTCTACGTTTGCTTAGATAAATACCAAAGTTCAAATTAATTAAACTAAGCAGCAAAAAAAGTATAAATTACTTATCTATTTTTTAAAGGATTTGGAAGTTTAGCTGTTGTCAATTTTCAAAGGCATTTACAGCACAATTCTAGGTACACACATATTTCATTAGAATAGTGAAATATACACACATTTATGTACACATACACTTGTGTGTCTCCAAATTCTACCTAAGTGCTATTGTGTAAACACGTTTGTAGCTTACATACACTGGCATTTACAAAGTCAGCAAGGTAAAAAGGCCACATAGTTAATCTGCGTGGCCACTAACAGTGGGCGGCATCAAAGCCCATAATATAAAGTTTAAAAGGGGCTAGAATAGGGAGAGGGGAAGAAGAGTGAGTGGTGGTTAGCAACAAGGAGGATAATTTGATTGGAGGGTGGTAAGAGCAGGGGATTGGGGGGGGAAAGAAAAAAGGGTGGAGCTGGTGATGGGGAAAGAAAGTAAGAAATTGGCAGGCTAAATCACAGGTGAAAGAACTAGGGTGGAGGAAAAAGGGATTTGAGTTTCCCTCCCTGCCCCCCCCCCTTTTTTCAGATCTCGGGTGTGAGGAGGGAACGAGGGGGTGAGGTAGGGAATTTGTGTATGTGTTGGGGGGGGGGTCGGCCGCAGCTAGTTTCTTGGGGGGCCTAAGGGCAGAGGCAGATAGAATTGGAAGTACTATGCTGGGGAATAGTAAATATGTCCTCGTTGCGACACTGTCACGAGGTGAGGTGGCTTGACGACACCGTAAGTCACCGGGAGATAAGGAAAGTTTGGGATAAGGGAGCTAGCTAGTGTCGATACCAAATAGCTCTTTGAGGGAAATCATAAATGATTAAGTGTGAAGTTTGATGATGTTTGCAAAAGTTTTGAAAATTAATGTTTGGAAATAATATGAAATAAAGCTGAGGCCAATATTTGCCCAACTGAGAATGTCCTGGTGATTATTGGAAAAGGGTGATGTATTTCACAATGGCTGATGTATGAGTCCCAATGTTAATGCTCTGACACTCGTAGAATTCAGGTTGGTGCCATTTGGTGCCTCAACTTATGTGTCAGTAGGCGCCATGCTGAATTCCTCACGTAACTTCAATTAGAGTTCAATTAACTTTCTAAATTGACATTTAATGATGTTTTCAATTAAAATGCCAATCAAAAAATTTGCAGTTGCATGCAGAATTCAGCTAGGTGCTGCTAGGTGGCACATTGTTTATAGAATCAGTTCCCAACTGTATAATCCCTTATAGAATAAGCTCCTACTAAAAGCCCTCTGGTGACGGTTATAGAATTGCCTTTGTAAGGGTTATTCTATATGTAGGTGCTAATATTTATGCCTGAAAAGCTCTCTAACCCTACTTGTCCTATATGTGTGTTTGATTAGATTGTAAGCTCTATTGAGCAGGGACTGTCTATTGAATGTTTTAGGGCCCCATTTACAAAGCCGTGCTAGTGGTTTTAGCGCACACACCGGCTTAGCGCGCGCTAGCTGAAAATCTACTGCCTGCTCAAAAGGAAGCGGCAGCGACTAGTGCACGCAACAGTTTAGCCCTTTCTGTGTAAGGCTATGCAGTTTGAACCTGTCAGCTTAGGAAGAGTTTTTTCCTTTAAGGCTGAGCATTTCTCAGCACCCTGTTAATAATTGTAGAATTCTTTTGAATATGTTATAATATTAATTCAGAAATCAAATGTACTGTTCTAAACTTTTAAACATGGAAACATGGAGGGATTTATTTTCCTTTGTCAAAACTTTTAAGACCACCTCTTTGGTGAATTGTCATTCGTTGGTATACTGATGATGTCACTAAGCCAAAAGTTATATAATAGAATGACCAGAGATAGGGGTTCGAGACCGTTAGGAGAAGGCCAGTATTTTGGCACCTCTAACGATCTCCCATTAGCGCAATCGGTAAGCAATGATGCTGTACTTTTGATCTAATAATGGAAAAATAGAAACAATAATTCAATAAATCTTGGTTATAATTTTTAAAACCTTGCGCTGGTGTCATTTTGCATGTATAATTATTTTCAAACCTGAAGCTTTCACAAATGGCGTCAATGACCCTTGCTCAGCGCTATTCCGTGCGTTAAGGCCCTAGCGTGGCTTTGTAAAAGGAGCCCTTAATGTGCAGCGCTGCTTACATCTAGCAATGCTATTGAAATGATAAGTAGTGGTAATAGTATTGATGCACCAGCTACATATTAGAGGTCTGCACGGGAACAGGAATCGCAGGAATCCCGCGGGTCCCGCGGGAATCCCCCCCTAACCCATGGGACTCCCACGGGGCCCCCCCTCTGGCCCACGGGATTCCCATAGGGACCCCCCTCTAGCCAACGGGACTCCCATGGGGATGGAAGGCTTTGGAAGCAGGGTTCGTCCATATAATATAATGGACACGTCACCCTTAGTAAAAGAGGGAGTTTATAAGTTAATTACCTGAACAGAAAACAAAAAAAGGGTTCCACCAAAGAGATTCCACAAGGAAAACAGCAGCAAACACACAAAAGAAACTGTGGAATTGATGATCCGGTCAGAAGTAATTGCTGCTTTTTATGGGGACGGGCGGGGATGGAGGTAATTCCTTGCGGGGATGGGTGGGATTTCTGTCCCCGTGCAACTCTCTACATATATAAATGTTGAGAATGCTGGCATATAAGTCCATAAATGCACACCTACATGCATATATGCCTGATATGCATCTATCCTGTAAATGAACTTATATTCAATAGAAAGCAGAAGGAAAGCAAATATTCCATTACCCAAATAAACCTTTCTGTGATTCTCAACCAAAATTTTTTATATCAATGACCCCAGATTAACTTGTCATAGCATGTATTTTACAGATTGGCATACACATGGGTGGAATCTGAGCAGTGCTGAAAAGTTCTCAGCCCAACCAAGAAGGGAATGATGTAGAGCAGGGGTGTCAAAGTCCCTCCTCGAGGGCCGGAATCCAGTCGGGTTTTCTGGATTTCCCTAATGAATATGCATTGAAAGCAGTGCATGCAAATAGATCTCATGCAGATTCATTGGGGAAATCCTGAAAACCCGACTGGATTCTGGCCCTCGAGGACTGACTTTGACACCTGTGATGTAGAGCTATGAAACATATAAGATATTCCACATATTCGCCCCTAAGTTCGACACACTTGGCACATCGGCTTTGAAGATTCTCAAACTCTTCCAAAAAAATACTCTGATGTCTGGTCACTGAAATACTATTTTGCTGCTGCAATCACATCCAAATCATTTGAAAATCGTTGCCCTTTCAAACTCTTTTTAAGGTTTGGAAACAGAAAACATTTAGATGGAGCAAGAGCTGGTGAGCAGGGTGGATGGTCAATACAATAAGACGCCAACTGTATCAAAATATCCATTGTTTTGCCAAGCTTATGAGTAGGTGCAGTTTTGCAAAAAAGAGTTCCGACGCCTATGCCTTGACCTAAAAGTTATGATGCATAACCAGCATGAAGCATAATTCTACAAGTTGCACAGAACTTTTATAGAATCTTGGGATCTACAGACCTGGATCTTCATTGTTTTCCTTGAAGGAAACTTCCTTTCCTTAGCATCAATGCATTTTTGGCTGTGCAAACATTTCACATTGCAGATGTGCAGTCTTGCCAGAATTGACGCGTTTCTTGCCAATCCTAAATTGGCATGTTTGGAAATTTCCTAGAGCTGTGCCTGGATTTATATTTAAAAGTTTCATAAACTTAAATTTAGGAGCATGAAAAGGTAGTTGGCAACAGGGGAAGATCTAGGGCTCCTTTCACTAAGGTGCGCTAGCGTTTTTAGCGCACGCAGCAGATTAGCCTGCGCTAAGCCCGCCTACGCGGCTAGAACTAACATCAGCTCAATGCTGGCATTAACTTCTAGTGCACGTGGCACTGTAGCGTGCGCTACTCCGCCCTAACGCCCTAACGCAGCTTAATAAAAGGAGCCTCTAGGGTAGTGAAAAAGGTTATGAGCTTAGCACTGATTTTCATCAGTTGACTCATAAATCTAGGCACATGAATGTAGAGCTAACTCTTGTAAACTCCTAAATTACGATCAGTTCTCCGCTGAAAACTGGTCTCCTAAGCTTGGCTGGAAATAGAGAACAAATATAGGAGCATAACTTAGAAATTTAAATTTAGGAGCTCTAAGACTTTGAGGTCCTTTTCTAAGGTGCGCTAACTGATTTAGCGCACGCTAAATGCTAAGGCGCCCAAAGAATATAATGGATGCCTTAGCATTTAGCATGTGCTAAATTGGTTAGCATGCTTTAGTAAAAGGACCCCTTTGATCTTAGATTCTGTCCATTTGCATGTGATCCTAAAGCAGGGGTAGGGAACTCCGATCCTCGAGAGCTGTATTCCAGTTGGGTTTTCAGGATTTCCCCAATGAATCTGCATGAGATCTATTTGCATGCACTGCTTTCAATGCATATTCATTGGGGAAATCCTGAAAACCCGACTGGAATACGGCTCTCGAGGACCGGAATTCCCTACCCCTGTCTTAAAGTATGTACCTAAAATGTATAGTATATCTCATATTCACGTACCTTGTGCATGAATATAGGAGGCGTGGTTTATTAAATAAAGCTGAGCTAAGAACTATGACTGAATATTCAGACTGCAAATTCCTTTTGAGAATTTAAGTACTGCTAGTACTCTTCACTGTCATTTCAACAGACACTGAAGACATGAAATAGATCATAAGCCAGTAATCAAGAAGGAAAAGGGCAAAGGAAATTAAACAGCATTCAAAAGTTACAAGATATTTATTAATTCTGGGCAATTTATCCAGTGCCCAGATGAAAAACTTCCACGATCTTCACTGTTTGGGCTTTCTATATTTTCCCTTGAGGATTGAGGGGTGGGGGAAGGTGGTATCAGAGGGTGGAAATTTCACTGGACATGCTCACGATTCCCACAGTAGCTATTGTGCTAATGCATCTTCCCAGCGCCAAAACTCTGCTGTAAAAGTTATTAATAATGCAAGAAAATTTGATCACATCACTCCTCTCCTGTGATGGCTACCCATCGAGCATCGAATTACATATAAAATAATGCTGTTGACATATAAAACCATAGTTGCAGGTCAGCCGGAATTTATCAACAAGCTCCTGATTCCTCATTCCACTCAACGTTCGCTTTGATCCTCTAATCAAAACTTGCTCTCCATACCATCACTACGGCACATTAATACCATGAGAACAAATATATTCTCCGTTACTGCTCCCTCACTCTGGAACGCGGCACCAAGTCATTTAAGAGAGGCTAGTCTCTAGATATCTTTAAATCCAATTTAAAAAACATTTATTTTTAAAGACGCATTTGAAACTTGACTGTCCTTTTAAGGATGCATTAAGACATCATAAGGTCTGGCTCTTAAGCTGCCCTTCCTGGTTCCCCTCCTTTTTGTATGACCCTTACGTGTTTCTTGCTATCCAAATAATGTAGTTTTTTCCCCTTTTCCTCTCGTGCCAAATAGTCTTTGTTTTTATTCTGTCTATGTCTTATGTCTTTATGTCCGTTGAGTCAGTTTTATTGGTCCGTTTTTAATATATTGATTGCTTGAAACTTGCTTTTTTAATTGTATACAACCGCTTTGAATTTGGATAAGGCGGGATATCAAATTTTAATAAACCTTGAAACCATGTACTATTGATTGTGTCATAACTCATTACAGCATATATTCTGTATGCTAAATGAGGAAAAACTATTCTCTGTTTTCATATTCATTAACTTACCCCCTCTTTTACTAAGGCGCGATAAATATTAGTGTACACTAATCACACGCTAAATACTAATGCATGCATGTTATTCTATGAATGTGTTAGCGGTTAGCAAACGTGTTGATTTAGCATGAGCTTAACGCGCGCTAAAACGCTTAGCGCATCTTAGTAAAAGTGGGCCTTAGTACACTCATAGTAACATAATTTTTGTGATATTTGGCCCTACTCACTGCATTTCACAATATTTAGATCCATGTGTCATAGGCATTTAAAAGAAAAACTGGCAGGATTAAGATTTGATTTGGAAAAGTAGTCTGTCCTTTTTTTTTTTTTTTTTTAAACTAACTGAGCTATTGATTCTGTATCAATCTTTCATTTGGCATTAGGAATACTATCATGAACTCAGGAGTTTAAGCTGTGAGTAGGAGAAATGCTTTGGTTTTTGGTGGTGTCCTTTCCTGTCTCCCTATAAAATAAATAAATTGTTCTGTGATCTTCACAACCAAGCATAAGGTCAAAGAGGCCAGTGAGTTGTTTTGGGTTTTTTTAAATGAAATTAGCTGATTCTTAAAAGGCACACACACTTCAGTCTATTGTTGTTTAAATTCATATTGACAAGCAATGGAGATTTTTCCTTCACTTCAGAAAGAGAGTGCAAAATAAATTGTCAATCCTCTCTGATCCATTTCAGTAGATTAAATCTGAGTGGATGGTGAGGAACAGAATAGCTAAATAGAGGAAGACCTTTAATGTGCTTCCTGTGACCCTGGGCAAGTCACTTAGGGCTAGATTCACTTACCTCTACTGCAATCCGCTTCGAATCCGTGCATGCAAATGAGGTAAAACGCATGCAAAATAGGCAGGGACGCGATTCACAACACAATCAATCTGATCTGATTGGGCTGGCCGATCAACTGAAGAAGCAATTGCTGGGGACCAAAATGACTCTCCAGCCCTGCTCTCTGCACGCCCTGCTCTCTTCTCCTGCCCGCTCTGCCCCATGCTCGTCTCCTGCCTGCCGCCCTGATGAAAAAAGCAAAAAATAAAAAAAACAGTCACAGCCCCAAAAACCTCCTGCAGCCCCGACTCTCCCGGACTCTCCCACTGCCCCAAACGCCTGCCTGCCTGCCCCAAACAACAGTCTGCTTCGATCGCCTGCCTGCCTCGACTCCCACCCTTCCCCACAGTGCAAGCACGTGATTTTAACTCGCGGGCTTTTAAGCGGGTTAAAACCACGGTCTTCTAATGTTAAAAAAGAAGAAAAAAAAAAAATCTAAGCCTGGAGGCTACTCTTGATATCTTGGTATAAGCTTGCTAGTAAGTTTTAAGAAAATAACATTTTTTATTCTATTGACCTTAATAATTTGGAATCCTAAAACAAATTAAATGGGTGATTGACAAACACAAAGAGAACAAAAAAAAAAAGTTTCTCACACATTTCAATTAAATAAAAATGACAGGATATTGAGGAAATTCTTGTCAATTAATGCCCTGCATTAAGTTGAAGACTCTAGCCATGATCTAGTCAGCGCATTAAAAAACGAGAAGTACTTTAATTTCGAAGATATTATGATTAGCATAAACTCTCCAGGTTAGAAAAAATATATATTATGTTGATTTTTTTTTTTTAAGTTCAATATATTTTATTAATAATTTCAAATATAAACAAGTCATGACTCAAACAGTTCACAGAAATGATTGGCAAAACAGATTAATTACAATAATCAGTATACAAATAATGTTGACACTAAGGGCTCCTTTTACTAAGATACGCTAGCATTTTTAGCGCACGCAGGATTTTAGCGTGTGCTAAACCTGCATTACGCGGCTAGAACTAACGCCAGCTCAATGCTGGCGGTAGCGTCTAGCGCGTGCGGCATTCTAGCGCATGCTATTCCTCGTGTTAATGCCCTAACGCAGCTTAGTAAAAGGAGCCCTAAGATTAAACATACCTAAACATAAGAAAACTACCAGCATGGATGTACATTACCCCCCCCCCCACACACACACACACACAAAAATATATATTAATTTTAAATGTGATATGTCGTTATATTTTGTGAGGGGATTCCAAACTTTTTAAAAAATATGCAAACATCCCTTTCTTTCCGCAAACACTCTCTCGTACTTAGCAGTTAGACTTACTAAATTCCACCATTCCAAGTATTCAACTCTTGAAAAGTGTTTCCAGTGAGCAAGAATTATTTTAATTGTTAAGTTAAACAAAATTTGTACAAGTTTGGCCTGTTCATCTGTGATTGAAGTCGGCCCAACACAATGATATTTATGGTCAACCATTCTTTACCAGAGTGGCCTTTTCTTTTTCAAGTTCTACAGTGGTTTGGATTTTCACAATGTATAGTGTTTTTTTAATAATTTCAGTGGCTTCAAAAGTCGTTTTGTCAGACCGGTTTCAGGATGCTTATAGGTAACAATGATTTCCTAGCCATTAATGGTTGCTACTAAACAGTAAACTAATCAGAAACAAAGAGATTCCTGTCTCAACATTCCAGTTCCTCTACTCTTTGGTAATTGATTTTGTTACATAAGGCATAAAAGATAAAGTTGTTAGATTCTGTCACATAAGTGCTGTTCAGCATTAATGGTTTCAAGTTTATTAAAATTTTGATAAAATGCAAATCAGTGTTTTACAGTTTGTATTAAGAAGGGGGAAACAATGAATAAATAAGTACCTACTAGACCAGGGGTGCCCAAATGGTCGATCACGATTGACCAGTAGATTGCAAAGGCAATGCGAGTCGATCACATTCCCTTTGCGATATTGTTCTTCCTGCCTCCAAGCACATACAAGCGCCGGGCCCACAAGCCTTCACCTCTGACATCAGAATTGACGTCAGAGGTGAAGGCTTCTGGGTCCGGTGCTTTTACATGCCAGGCCTGGCTCAGGGAAGCAAGGAGAAATCGGCATGGTGGCTGGGGGGGGGGTGGGCAGGGGGAGAGAAAGAATCAGGGAAGTGGAGAAATCAGTACAAAGGCTTGGGGGGACAGGGGAAAAGAGAAAGACAGGCAGGCAGGCAAAGGGGAGAGAGAAAGAAAGAGAAACAGAAAGAAAAGGGGGGGGGGCAGAAAGAAAGAAATATTGGATTTACAGTCAGAAGAAGGAAGTGCAACCAGAGACTCATGAAATCACCAGACAAAAAGGTAGGAAAAATAATTTCATTTTCAATTTAGTGATCAAAATGTGTCCGTTTTGAGAATTTATATCTACTGTCTATATTTTCCACTATGGCCCCTTTTTACTAAACCATGATAGTGGTTTTTAGCGCAGGGAGCCTATGAGCATCGGGAGCTGCGATGGGCATTCAGTGCAGCTCCCTGCGCTAAAAACCGCTATCGAGGTTTAGTAAAAGGAGAGGGGGTATATTTGTCTATTTTTGTATAGTTGTTACTGAGGTGACATTGCATAATTTAACGTCATCTTCCTTGACCTCTGAAAAAACACCCGAATACAAATGATAATTAACATTTTCTCTGTGTACAGTGTACTTTGTGTTTTTTACAATTTTATTGTTGGTAGCTCAGTTTGACTTGGTCATTTTAAAAGTAGCTTGCAAGCCAAAAAAGTGTGGGCACCCCTGTACTAGACAATACTTCACAAACATAAGACAATAGGAAAGTGGGGAGAACTACAATTTAAAAGTAAAGAAAACATAAAAAGGTAAGCAACAATAGGGAAACTAGGTAATAAAGATTATTAAACAACCTTGGCTGTTTCCAAGTCTATTCAGTCATATGCATCTCGGAAGAGGTAGCACTTTAGATTACCCTTAAATTTTCCTAAATTTTTTTCCGCTCTGATATGAGGTGGTAGGGAATTCCATACTGTAGGGGCCCGACGTGTGAAAATGATTTCCAAGGATGATGTATAAAGAAAATGTTGAAAGGAGGATCATAGGAATCTTGAAGGTTTAAGTAACTATACTCATTTTGAAATAATTTTCTAGGTTCAGGGCTAGGGCTAAGTTCTTCTGGTAAGTAAAACAACCAACCAGCACAAAATTACTCAATGATGAAATCGGGATTATAATTAATACAGGGGAATGTCTTTTCTCCTAAGGTTAATAACCTACATTTTTAACCTCATTAATAAACAGAAAGCTCTTCTTCATTTTGAACCAATTAAACAAAATGATTTGCAGTCATTATTCATCGTTGTAAATTAGCTCAAATAAACATTACAGTGTCACAGTAACAAGGGCCTACGCCCCTTGTATAGCTGCCAACTCAGGCCCAACATACAATAGTCTCAAAATTAATTCTCAGCAAATGTTTGCTCTTGTCTTTGTCCCATCATAAAAGTAATGTGTAATTTGGAACAGTTAGTAATACTATTTCAGAGGAGAATAGGAGTAATTGTGAATAGCAGGATAGAAAGATGATTGGCTTCACTGTATTACCAGCACATCTGTAGTACTTGACAGATGAGATGAAAACTATTAACATGCTAACTATTAACACAGAAGTTTTTATTTCTATATCTGTATGAGTTCCAAACAGATTGCAAAGTCTAAAGCAAATTACAGAAATTTAAAGCTAAAGAATTTGAACCAACAGACAATTAGTTTTATAAATAGTAATAAAAAAAGGGAGATTTTAGCATCTTACAAAATTGTAGGTAATAAGGATTGGCTCAAATATACCCAGTTAAGTAATTCCGTATTTGAACTGCCTGATAATCTTGCCTGGCTACAAACATCACCTTAGAGCGTAAACCTTTTGGATTAGGAAACTGCAAATCAAATGAACCAATAAAGGGAATAAATCTAGATTTCAACAATGGGCCAAACAAAATAGATAAATATTCAGGAACTAACCCTACAATATATTAAAAATCATAGGGGCAAATATTCAGACTGCAGAAGGGAGGCTGACTGACTCCCATGGTCAGCACAGAGCCCAGAAATTCAATGCCGGGCTGTTTCCAGTGGCCAACAATGAATAACCAGTCTATTTTTGACTGGCTCAAGCATAGCTGGCAAAGTATTTTTTGTTTAACACGGGGTTTGCATGTGTTAATCTTCAGCGCGCACTAAAAACGCTAGCGCACCTTAGTAAAAGGAGCCCTTAGTAGAGAAAGAGAGATTGTTCACCCTCTCCAAGGTGGAGAGAACGAGAGGGCACTCTCTAAAGTTGAAAGGGGATAGATTCCGTACAAGTGTAAGGAAGTTCTTCTTCACCAAAAGAGTGGTAGAAATGTGGAACGCTCTTCCAGAGGCTGTTATAGGGGCAAGCACCCTCCAGGGATTCAAGACAAGTTCCTGCTGAACCAGAACTTACGCAGGTAAGGCTAAACTCAAATAGGGCACTGGTCTTTGACCTAAGGGCACGATGGACCACTGGTCTGACCCAGCAGCGGCAACTCTTATGTTCCAATCAGATATGTTAGTATTTGCCTTTTGTTCTTAATATCATTGTTTTATGTTCCCAAGTCATCATCTGCACAAAAAATTCTTTACATGTTTTCACATTTTGTTATACGAGGGTCATTTCATAAATAATGCACAGGTTGGCAACATTGGGGAGTAGATGATGCAGTTGCATTAAACATTGTTTCACTTTCACTTCAGTGCAGGACATGTGCTTAGGAGCTCTGTAGTGTACATAGTATGACTGTGACAAGTGTGGGAAATGGAGGCTGCAGGTGTCTTGGGTACTGTGTGTTGATGATCAGAGGTCGTACATTAAGATTGAAACTCTACATGGCAAAAATCCAACAGAAATCCACAGTGTGTTATATGAAGTTTGTGGTGAGTTAACAGTGGACCGTAGTACAGTTTCTCGGAGTAGTCGTGTGAGCATAGATGATGATGTAAGACCAGGAAGGCTGAAATCAACAACCGATGAATGATATGTGAAACTCGTGGCTGATGCTCTTGAACAAGAATTGTCACAGCAGTGTATTATCATGATTTTTTGCAAAAAATATGCAGAAAAATGCACAAAACCCAACCTCAGTTGCTCTTGGCTGGGCCACTCCTTCTTCACAATAATGCTTTCCCACACATAGGGAATGTCGTCATTGAAAAGCTACACGAATACGACTGGGAGGTGTTACCTCATGCTCCCTACAGTCCAGGCATGAGTCCACCAAACTTCAACCTGTTTCCAAAGTTGAAACAACCTATGCATGGACATTGTTTTGCAACTCTGAAAGAGCTTTCTTCCGCTGTTACCCGAGCCATTCAGCAACTGAACAAAAATGGTGTCTTGGATGCAATAATGAAGCTTCCTGTATGTTGGGATTTGGTCATTGCAAAGCAGATAGACTATATTGAAGGATTGTAAAGAAATACTTGAAAAAAAAAAATAAAACATTTAAAATAAAAAAAATAGTGTGCATTATTTATGAAATGACCCTGTATGTATTTAATATTTGAATTCTGCTTTTAGATATGGTTCTATACTGTATTTTAGTTTTATTATTTGAAATATCAAAGCATGTGGGAATTGTGTCTTCATCTTTCATCTATAACTATCCATGGAATCTAGATGCACCTATTACATTATCGATGGTTTTATTTTTAAATGTTTTAGCATTTATTTTTGTATTTTAGCTGTGTTTCTCTATGCTTTAATTTTTAGCAAATCTATTTGTCCCTGAAAAATGCAGTTTATGCTGCCGAAACTTGGATCCTTGTTGGGACTAAATGCCATTACTTTTAACAATAAAGACTTGTTTGATTGTATTGGACATCATTACATTACATTACATTAGTGATTTCTATTCCGTCAATACCTTGCAGTTCAAGGCGGATTACATAAAGGTTTTCAGAGATTACATAAAAAGTTTACATAAAAATTTACAGGAATAGCATAAGAGATGTCATAAGAGTTACATAAGAATTACCAAAGAGTTGTCGTTATCTTAAGGTGATAAATGTTGGGTAATAAGAATTACCAAAGAGTTATCGAGATCTTACGGTGGTAAATGATGGGTAAATAGAGGCATTTTAGCAATAGTTGGGTAATTAGAAGTGGGGTTTAGGTAGGAACTGGTCGTGTTAGATAGGTTTATGTATTTTTTGAAGAGTAGGGTTTATTATCTTTCTTAAAGGTTTTGTAGTCTGTGGTCGATGACAGCAGAATGGTGATTTGTCTGTCTAGTTTAGCTGCTTTGGTGACATTTTTGGATGGTGGGTGTGTGAAAAATGAGTGGGTTCTCCTGTGCCTGGATGAGGAGGATTGAGTTAGTCGGTTATTCCAGTAGGTTGGGCTTTCTCCGTTAATGGCTTTCAATAGTAGGCAGTAGAATTTGAAGTGTACTCTTGCCTGTATTGGGAGCCAGTGAGAGTCATGGTATGCTTCTGTGATGTGGTCATATTTTTTCAATGAGTAGATGAGTCTTAGGGCTGTATTTTGTATAGCTTGTAATTGTTTTATCATGGTCTCTGTACATAGGAGGTTAAGTATGTTGCAGTAGTCTATTAGTCTAAGGATAAGGGATTGTACCAACAGTAGGAATTGTTTCCTGTCGAAGAATTTTCAGATTTGTCTTAGATTTCTCATTGTCACGAATGAAGCTTTTATTACCTTGTTGATCTGTGGTTCCATGGTACAGCCTCTGTCAATTAGTACTCCCATAAGTTTTAGTATGGGTTGAATAGGGTATGAGATTGAGTTTATTACTAGATTTGTTAAGGTAGGAGTTTTATTGTTTTCTAGGAGGATGAAGTTTGTTTTGTCAGGGTTAAGTTTTAATTTGTGCTCTGTTATCCATGTTGCTACTGTTTTGAGAGTTCTGTGTATTGTGCTTGTCATGGCGGGTTCTGGGTGGTCGAAGGGGAGGAGGATAGTGATGTCTTCTGCATAGCTGTATGAGGTTATGCCATGTTTGTCTAGGTAGAAGCTGAGGGAGGCTATGTATATATTGAATAGTGTAGGTGACAGGGGTGATCCCTGGGGTACTCCGCAGGGGTTGAACCAGGGTTCTGATTTTTCTTGCTTCATTTTAACCCTGTAGGTTCTAGATTGTAGGAAGCCTTTGAACCATTAAAGTACCTTGTCTGAGATTCCAAAGGAGTCTAGAGTTTGTATGAGAATGCCGTGATCAACCAGGTCGAAGGCTGCAGAAAGGTCTAGTTGTATGAGCAGGATTTTCTTGCCTGTATAGAGGTATTGTCTGGCAGTGTCCATTAGTGTTCCTAGTAGAGTCTCTGTGCTGTGGTTGGCTCTGAAGCCTGACTGTGTAGGGTGGAGTAGATTGTGTTTTGGCTATGAGGCCTTCCATCAGCTTGACATACAGTGGGATTGACGCTACGGGTCTGTAGTTGGATGGTTGGTCTGTTGCTCCTTTGGGGTCTTTTAATATCGGAGTTATGATGATTTCGCTGAGTTCTTGTGGGAAATGACCCTCTAATAGTAAAGATTGTATCCACTGTAGAAGCAGGGAACGGAATAATGTACTTGAGGTTTTCAGTAGGTATGGGGGGCAATGACTGAGGTCACAGGCTGCGTGGCTGCATTTATTATATAGATAATTAAAGTCTGACCATTGTATGGGTGAGAAATGGGACCAAGTTCTATCTGCTGCGATTTGTTCTTTATCTGTGGGGGGAAATGAGGTCTCTATGTGTGAGGGGGTTCCGTTGAATGTGGTTCTGATGTTTGCGATCTTGTTTTTGAAGTATGTGGCTAAGAGGGTGGCTGAAGGAGGGGTGGGGTTGCTGTTGGCTATGTAGGGTGTGGTGTCTGTGAGAACTTTTAGTAGCTGGAATAGCTTTTTTGTGTCTTGGGGTCCTTCTCCTATTTGTTTTGAGTAGTATGTCTTTCTTTTTTCTTTCAGTTCTTGTTTATATTTTCGGTTTGTTGCTATCCATGCTGTTTTTGTGGATTCTTGGCTGTTTTTTCTCAATTTTCTTTCTAGTTGTCTGCATTGTCTTTTGAGTTGGAGTAGTTCGTTGTCGAACCACTTGTCTGATTTTCTGTGGATTTTGGTTTTGAGTTTTTCTGGGGCTAGTTCGTCCAGGGTTGCAGTACTTAGGTGGTTCCATTGTGAGATGAATCACACTTGCCTTTCTTGTATACTGCTTATGTTCTTATGATCATGTTCTCAGAGTGTAACTCCTCTTAAGACAATTTTGGGGCATTCCACTGACTTTATCCCCTACTTTAAAAAGCCGCGCTAGCATTTTTAGCACTGGCCGCCATGGTAACAGCTCCAAAGCTCATAGAATTCCTATGAGCGTCTGAGCTGTTACCTCCATGGACAGCGCTAAAAACGCTAGTGTGGCTTTGTAAAGGAGGGAGTTAATCTAAAGCCATCCAATGTAGAGCATACAAGTCAGAACCTCAATATTGGTTTATAGATAAACTTGTTCTCAGCTTACAAGGATAAAAACGGTAAAAAAAATCAAATAATTATTGCAATTCACATCCTTCTGGCATAATGATGTTTGAATCTTGGCTCCCCCTACTTGATTATCAAGATATCCAAAAATTCAATCAATGCCTGTTGACAGGATATTCAAAACCATACATTAGAATCCATTTGATTCAGCCAACTAACAAATTCTAATAACAATTCATTGGAAGCATTCCAAATGCAAACAAATATATATATATATATCAGCCATGAATCATTTCAAAATCAAAATGAGGGGGAACTAAGTACTGTAGAGTGATACAACATATTTTCTTCCAACATTGCAGGTATACAAAGCAGCAACTAATGGAGCCATAACACTCCCATAGCAATTTAATGTGTTTGAAGATTTTTTTTTTTCCCCATCACATCTAACACCATTTCAGCTAATGCAAGAGGAAATTCAATGAGATCCTTTGTTCACTATAATCCTCCTCTAATGTCTTTTATAACTTCAAAACAGTATCCTGTGGAATTCACATGTATAGGAATTTGCATTAAATGTGACATCATCAGGCAGATCGTGCAATTTATTCAAAATCTTCAGTGCTGTCTTTCAAAGAAAAAAAAATTAACAAAATTTTGTTGACGGTAGCTCCATTGTATTGGGAGTCTGGCAGGGTCACCTGTCCCAGTCTGGCACAGACAAAAATATCCTGTGCTGCATAGCTTATCAGTTTGGCCAAGAGAGCCTTTATGTCACGCAGAGCCAAATTGTGCCCTGTTCTAAGGTGTTCAAATTTAACAACTTCTTATTGTTTCAAAAAATATCCATAAAAATTGCCAAGGTCTGGAATCGAATCCTTCAGCAATATTATTGTTGTCTGTTGAGGAAGGGTTTACGACCCAAAGATTTAGGGCTCCTTTTATCAAGCCGCGCTAGCGGGGTTAACGCGCGTGACTTTTCATCACACGCTAACCCCCACGCTGGCCTAAAAGAGGAGGCGGTAGCGACTAGCGCTGCCGGCGGTTTAACGCACACTATTACGCGCGTTAAACCGCTAGCGCGGCTTGATAAAAGGAGCCCTTACTGTATGAACCTTTGTCAACATATATAAAACCAGTGCATAAGGGAACTGTACACACTTGTCAGGTTCCTTTGCAGTCAGCTGATGAGCTTTCAATTCCATCTACATATACTGTCTTATCTCAATCTGTCTCTGGAATTCTAGAGAACGACTCACCAGTAATTGTATGTAATACTGTTGTTCCAACAATTGGCATCCAACCTCCTTGTGTATTGCACCTTGGAAGTACCTATTTTTTCTGCCCTCTTAATTATGCATTTTGCAACTCTTTAAGTACCACTTTCTTACGTTTATGTTTTGATACTGCTGCTGAGGTTGTCACCTCTTCATTAATTTTACACCTATCATGGAAAACAGTGTTATGAAATGTAGCAGTCTGAGGATCTAACACATCTATAAACCAGGCCAAATCGGCACTTGAACGACCTAAAAGACAGGTCACCCAAATGCCAATAATCAAACCAACTTTCTGAATGAGCTGCAGGACCTTTTATGTCTCTGAATGCCGCTATGCGCTCAGAGCAGAAAGGGTATATCTGGAGGAGTGGTTGGAGCAATATGTGGGTTGGATGGGGGCTGACCTAGACTTACCCCTTTTTTTACTTACCGATTAGCATGCGCAAATTGAATTAGCACACACTAAACACTAACACATCCATAGACTAACATGCATGCTTTAGCATATAGCATGCTCTAATCGGTTAGTGCACCTTAGTAAAAGAGGGCCTAAGTAGTCCTGCAGGGTTAATCTGCTATTTTACTAGACATCTTGGATGAAACTTAAGTTAGATGATGTAAAAACAGGTATAAGTACCAAAAAAGTTATTCAACCACTGCAGATACAAAGTAAAGACCCACACACACTTCCCCAGTGTTCACTGACTCCCTCATGCCCCACACAAAGATCAGAATAAGGAAGTACACACGTGTCTCCAGAACATCATCACCTGGTATAGGAAAGCCTAGTAGAGTTGCACACAGGCGTCTTAAATAGCCTGACGGATGGGCTAGTGAACCATAGAGAGGAGGACCCAGGCCAATAAGCAAATCTAATCACTACATTTATGGTGGAACATGTGCGCCCACCAAAACCCTACTCTACTGCCATATAGGTGCTATCTGCAGCCATAAGGGCTATTGTGGTTGTAGACAGGTAGGTTTAATGGGTTGGGGGGCTCACCATAACCTATAAGGGAGTTCTGGTGAGATGTTTATCTGGCACCCTTTTTGTGAAGTTCACAGCAGTGACCTGTAAGGTGCTCTATTGCTCTGTTGCCATGTCTGAGTGGCCAGTCCATTACAAGATTGGCCCTCTTGTTCTAGGCATTTGGGACGGATGAAATTTTAGTCGAAAATGTGATATAAAGATAGAGGTCCTGGTGATCTGGATGAACAATAGCCTGGACGTCCAGATAGATGAATTTTGAAAATGAGTTATTGACCTCTTTTACACATTTTTCTTAGAGGACTACTACTATCCATTCAGTCATGCCGACCCTTGGATACTGTATAGGCCAGACCTCTTCATGCTTTCCTGTTTTCTACAGCTTCTTTCAATTGCTTGATGTTCATTCCCATGCCATTCTTGATGATATCCAGCCAACGGGCCTTTTGTCTCCCCTGCTTCCTTTTACCACTAACCATTCTGAGTAGCACCTCCTTTTCTTGTAAATTCACCCTTATCACATGTCCAAAATAGATCAGTTTCTATTTGTTATCTTGCCTTTCAGGCACAACTCTGGATTTATATGATCAAGAACATCTTTGTTGGTGATCCTAGCTGTCCATGGGATTCGAAGAAGTCTTCTCCAACTCTATAACTCATAGGCGTCAATTTATCTTCTATCTGCTTTCATGAGTGTCCATGTCTTGCAGCGATATGTCGCGATTGGGAACACAATGGCAGTGATCAGTCTTTGTTTGATGGTAACTGAGACATCCTTCCACTTCCATATTTGCTCCAAGCTCAACATGGCTGGACGCCCCAATGCTAATCGACGCTTGGTCTCTGCTGTCAAACCACCACTGTGATCAATGATGCGCAGGTAGTCTTCTCCTCGATTCTCCCAGTGAGGGGCAAGGGCAGAGCCAGAGAGGATCGAATACAGAGGGTGAACGACTGGCTGCGAGGATGGTGCAAGGAGATGAACTTCGGGTTTCTGCACCATGGAGAAGCATTGCAAGGACTACAGGGACACGACGGACTACACCTAACCAGAAGAGGGAAGAATGTCCTTGGACACCGCCTAGCCCGCCTACTCCACAGGGCTTTAAACTAGGTAAGTCGGGGGAGGGTACAGGCACAAACAACATACCAGGCGAACTAAAATGCCAATACATTTTTGAGGCTGAGGAAAGTAGTCACCGAAATTCTGGGTCAGGGGTGAGTGCACACACTTTTGAGTCGGGAGTAGGGTCACATCATATTTATGGGTCACATTGTAATTCCGGGTCTAGGGGGAGTACACACTGTAGTTCTGGGTATATGGGGAGTACACATTGTGGTTCTGAGCCTCAGGAAAGCACAAATAACACAAACAATGTTAAAGGTGTTCAAATAACTCAAGCAGGAATATCCCCACTGAGACGTAACAAAAATATAACATGGAGGGCTATGTACGTCAACGCACACAGTTTAGGAAACAAGATCCTGGAATTGGAAACAGAAATAAGGAATGCCGACCTGGATGTGGTGGCGATATCCGAAACCTGGCTCACAGACTCCCACGGGTGGGACATGGTCATACCGGGTTACAACTTGCTTCGCCGGGACAGAAAGGGTAGGATGGGAGGGGGTGTAGCATTATATACTAAAGATGACATTAAGGTCACGAGAATCTCAGATGTCCAGTATACTGGGGAATCCCTTTGGGTTAATTTGGCCAGAGGGAAGGACAAATGCTTGTATCTTGGAGTAATTTACAGACCCCCAAGACAACAGGATGACCTGGATATGGAAATAATCGAAGATATAGAAAATATCACCTTGCGTGGGGACACAGTATTGCTAGGTGACTTCAACATGCCTGATGTGGATTGGGTTACACTTACCTCTGCTTCCGGCAGCAGCAGGAGGCTATTAAACTCTATGAAAGGAGCAAGCCTCAGGCAACTGGTGTTGGAACCGACAAGGGATCAGGCAATACTGGACCTGATACTTACCAATGGAGAAAGTGTCACAGAGGTCTCGGTGGGTGACACATTGGCCTCCAGTGACCACAACATGGTATGGTTCAATATCAGGAAAGGTTTCACTAAATCTACTACACTAACCAAAGTCCTCAAATTCAAGGACACAAATTTCAAAGAAATGGGAGACTTCGTTCACCAGGCGCTACAAAGCCAAGAAGAAACCGATAACGTGGAAGACATGTGGTCGACTTTGAAAGCAACCATACAAGAAGCAACAAACCGCTATGTAAAATCAGTAAGTAAACGGAGAAGGAACAATAAGCCACAGTGGTTTACTGCGGAGATCTCAGACCTGATCAAGGAGAAGAAAAAAGCATTCATCTCTTACAAACAATCAGGGAAGCAGGACTCTAGAGCAGACTACCTGACCAAATCAAAAGCCGTCAAAACAGCAGTCAGGGAGGCTAAATTCCTCATGGAGGAGTCTCTAGCAAAGAACATCCAGAAGGGAGATAAATCCTTCTTCAGGTATATCAGTGATAGAAGAAAAAACTCAGGCGGGATTGTACGTCTTAGGAATCCAGATGGAGACTATGTGGAAAAGGATTCGGAAAAAGCCCAACTATTAAATGAATACTTCTGCTCAGTCTTCACCCGAGAAGCGCCAGGGCTCGGCCCTCAGCTACAGACAAGGGTTGGCTCAGTTGACCCGTTTAGTAACTTTGAGTTTACGCCCAGCAGTGTCTATGGTGAGCTGTCAAAGCTCAAGGTTAACAAAGCAATGGGGCCGGACAACCTGCACCCCAGGGTGCTTAGGGAGCTGAGTGATGTCTTGGCGGAGCCACTGTCCACGCTCTTCAACCTCTCCCTTAGTACAGGCAGCGTCCCGTTGGACTGGAGGACGGCTAACGTCATTCCACTGCACAAGAAAGGCTCAAAGATGGAGACAGCAAACTACAGACCAGTGAGTCTAACATCGATAGTGAGCAAACTAATGGAAACTCTAATCAAACACCAATTAGATAAGATCCTGGATGAGGAGAATCTACGGGATCCCCGACAACATGGATTTACTAAGGGGAGATCCTGCCAATCCAACCTGATCAGCTTCTTTGATTGGGTGACAGGGAAGCTGGATATTGGGGAGTCCCTGGACATCGTGTACCTGGACTTTAGCAAAGCATTCGATAGCGTACCACACCGCAGGTTACTGAGCAAGATGAGTTCTATAGGATTAGGTAACACATTGACGAAATGGATTGGGAGCTGGCTTGGAGGTAGGCTCCAAAGGGTGGTGGTGAACGGCACCCCCTCCGAAATGACGGAGGTGATTAGTGGAGTACCACAGGGCTCAGTCTTGGGCCCAATCCTATTCAACATCTTTATAAGAGACTTGGCAGAAGGGCTTCGAGGTAAAATAACATTATTCGCCGATGATGCCAAACTGAGTAATGTAGTGGGCAAATGCACAACAGACGAAGATTCAATGCCCGACAACATGATGCACGACCTACTCCTACTGGAGCGATGGTCTAGGACATGGCAACTCAACTTCAATGCCAAAAAATGCAAAGTTATGCACCTGGGCAGCCAGAATCCATGCAAGTCTTATACCCTTAATGGCGAGATCCTAGCAAAAACGGTAGCAGAACGAGACTTGGGGGTAATCGTCAGTGAGGACATGAAGTCTGCCAATCAAGTGGAGCAGGCTTCGTCCAAGGCAAGACAAATCATGGGCTGCATACGAAGGGGTTTCGTCAGTCGTAAGGCGGAAGTCATTATGCCATTGTATAGATCCATGGTGAGGCCCCACCTGGAATACTGTGTGCAATTCTGGAGGCCGCATTATCGCAAGGATGTGCTGAGACTGGAGTCGGTGCAAAGAATGGCCACCCGGATGGTCTCGGGACTCAAGGATCTACCATACGAAAAACGGCTTGACAAATTACAGCTATACTCGCTCGAGGAGCGCAGAGAGAGGGGAGACATGATTGAGACGTTCAAGTATCTTACGGGCCGCATCGAGGCGGAGGAAGATATCTTCTTTTTCAAGGGTCCCACGACAACAAGAGGGCATCCGTTGAAAATCAGGGGCGGGAAACTACGAGGTGACACCAGGAAATTCTTTTTCACTGAAAGAGTGGTTGATCGTTGGAATAGTCTTCCACTACAGGTGATTGAGGCCAGCAGCGTGCCTGATTTTAAGGCCAAATGGGATCGGCACATGGGATCTATTCACAGGGCAAAGGTAGGGGAGGGACATTAAAGTGGGCAGACTAGATGGGCCGTGGGCCCTTATCTGCCGTCTATTTCTATGTTTCTATGTTTCTATGACTCAAGGAAAATGAAGCTGTCAACCACTTTTGTTTCTTCATTGTTGATATTTATGTGGACTTTCTTGTTGGCAGTAGCCATGATTTTGGTCTTCTTGATGTTCAGGTAAAGTTCTATCTTCTCATTTTCTTCTTGAGGTCCTTCTCACTCTCTGCCAGCAGGGTAGTATCAGCTGCATATCTCAGATTGCTGATGGTTCTTCTGCCTATTTTCACCCCAACGCTTGAATCAACTATGTTATCTTAGAGTAGGAAGCACAGAATCCTATTAAAGTCTTTCATTTAAAGATAAAAATGTAGTGTCAGCTGGCAGGCAATTATGGATATGTTACAGTTTATTCAATTTGTCTGCTACTTTGCTGAAAACAGAGTGAGTCCTTACTGCAGGAATGGACATCCACTGTTTTCTTCATGCTATGCCACACTGGAATTTTAAATGTTACATTATAAAGAGAGATAGCAGGAATCTTGTTTTGACAAGTCAATTCAACAACAGATAGCTATTTTAATGCAAGTGTTTTACCCTTAAATTTCCAGCAGATGGAAAATGAGGCTTATGGTTATAAAACACAATGTCTCTTTTGTTCATGAACAACCACCTGGGAATGTGTATGAACATTAACATATCTAGGCCTGTAAAAGAATACAGGAACCTTTTATCATTCCTGTAGGGCCTCCTTAACTGTGCTCAACATGTTATGGTAGGAATCATTTGTGGATTAAGATATAAATCTCTTATGGGTTACTGGGATTGAAAAAGTAATTTGGTGCAAAGATCTGCAGTGCAGCTGAATGTTAATAGTATTGTCTAAACAGTTAAAGCAGAAAAAAATTAATTTCTTTATCTGTTTTGGTCTTGGCACTATTTCACAGTGGTAAAGCAGACAAAAAGTATGTAAAGAAAATCTCATTCAGTTAAAACATATCTGTCTTAAAGGTATTATCTATTATAAATCCCCCCAATATGTTTTAAAAAGCATCCTAGTTTTTGGTCTACCATAAAGATATTTTAAGAAAATAAATTTGTGATCAAAGGTTAATGGAATAATTCAAGATCAATGTCATGGTTTAATAACATATTTAAAATTAATAACTCATGGAGAGAGATTGAAACCTAGGGCCCACCTTGGAGAAAAAGGAGAGTCCAAACCAGACCCTTTATGGTTATGCGGTAATGGTCTGATGTTTAAAAAATTATTTAAAACTTATTTCTTTGTGCAGGCAGCATGTGGTCAGAGATGTTTATGTAGACTCAGAGAAAAGAGTTGTTGCTACTATTATATATATAATTTTATGGAATTGTGGATGTTTTTATTATAAACTGCCTAGGTGTTAGGGGAGTAACAAGTGCTTGAAATAAATAAATAGAGAAAACCAAACACTCCCATGAAGTACAATAAAGAAACAAGAAGTGGTGGGAAAGCCTAACGGATGATTCAGATACTATATATATATATATATATATATATATATATTTAATTCTTTATTGATTTTTAATCAAAAACAGTGTCATACAAATGAAAGAACAAAAGATATTCCACATATTACAGGTAACATAAATATCATTCAATAATTTTCCTGCATATAATAATATCATAATATATCCTAATATACAATACAAATAAAGAATAAAGTTACCCAAATATCACTATCAATATTTATTCCCCTCCCTCCAACCCCCCACCCCCCTGGATGTGTAAAGATAAATAAACCAAGAAAAGAAGAGATATGATGAAATACATTATTATGTTTTTACAAATTTAGTCAGTGGGCTCCAAATTTTATTAAATACCTCACTACATTCTGCGTTAATTCGTTGTATCTGTATGTACTACACACATTCACCCACCAAATTGTATAATTAATTCTATCATGTTTTTTTCCAATTTAGATACAATATTAATAGAATCCTTTATTGATCAGACATTTAGGCCCTCTTTTACTAAGGTGCGCTAACCGATTAGCACACGCTAATCGATTTAGCGTGCGCTAAACGCAAATGCGTGCATGTTAGTCTATGGATGCATTAGTGTTTAGTGCGTGCTAATTCAATTAGTGCCCGGTAATCGGTTAGCGCACCTTAGTAAAAGAGGGAGTTAATCCCAAAGACATACATAAACTTGATTGGAGAAAGACCCTACATGGGCTTTGTTTTGGCTAATTAGCATTCTTCAGGGGTCTATAAAACAATGCCTAAGATTGTGCATTAAATTGAAATAGAAATAGGAAAAACGCAGTATATTTAGGACATTTACCTGCGGGTTACACATTCCTGACACCAGCGACAAAAGGAGAATACCACAAATTCAGAAATGTTCCCAAGTGTGCTTCCCTTTCTGTCAGCATAATAGAGTAAAGACTTTAGATCTAGTTTGAGAGTTTCTAAGAAGCGAGGAGTGGCCTAGTGGCAGAACTATTACCTCAACACCCTGAGGTTGAGGGATCAAATACCAGCACTGCTCCTTGTGACCCTGGGCAAATCACTTAATCCTCCATTGCCCACTGCTTTGAATGTGTAACCACCAAAAGGCAGTAAAGAAGTCTCTTTCCCTTAATGAGATCATTTTAGCACCATGATAAAACCCTAAGCAAACTGCATTATGTGGTCTATTATTTGCATTGTTTCAAAGGGGCATGCCTAAAGGGAATCATAATTATAGGGCCCCTTTGAGATACTGATGAGGAACAAAGGAAGCATCCACAGTATTTCTTTTAAGAGACTATTGGACTTTTTGGGGCTTATCATGGGGAAGCTGTTGTCTTAACTTTTCTAGATATTTTTGCCTGCTAGGGCCCTGAATGTTTTTGTGATTGTGTTAGTTTTCTAAGTTGTGAAAGCAGATAGTTCTCTATAGTTTCTGTTTCTACTGCTTTCAATGGAAGTACAACCCACATGGCTCAGTCTGTACTATTTCTGGAGCCATATAGTAACCCTACCTAGAGCCCACTCGTGCTGTTACAGTGGCAATAAAATGATCAACAATCTTCACCTTTCTCGCCACGTGTGGGACACTGACCATACAAGTCCATTGAGCTTCCGCCTCTGTTCCTCCATTCTGAATTTGGACACTTTTCTTTGTATCTCACCACTTGTGGGACATGACAGCAGAAAAAGGCCAAATGGCCCATCTAGCCTGCCCATCTGCAGTTACCATTATGTCTTTCTCTCTCCAAGAGATACCACGTGCCTATCCCAGGCCCTCTTGAATTCAGACACAGTTTCTGTTTCCACACCTTTTCCAGGACACTGTTCCACGCATCTACCTCCCTTTCCGTAAAAAAGTATTTCCTCAGATTACACTGGAACCTCTTAACTTCATCCTAGGCCCTCTCATTGCAAAGTTTTCTTTCAAATGAAAGAGACTCGGCTCATGCACATTTATATTACGTAGGTATTTAAATGTCTCTATCTCTCCCCTCTCCCGCCTTTCCTCCATAGTATACAGATTGAGATCTTCCCCATACACCTTATCATGAAGACCACACACCATTTCAGTAGCCTTCCTCTAGCCTGACTCCATCCTTTTTATATCTTTTTGAAGGTGCGGTCTCCACAATTGTATACAATATTCTAAATGAGGTCTCACCAGCGTCTTATACAGAGACATCAATACCTCCTTTTTCCAACTGGCCATACCTTTCCCTATGCAGCCTAGTATCCTAGCTTTCGCCATCACCTTTTCAACCTATTTGGCCACCTTAAGATCATCACATACAATCACACCCAAATCCCGCTTTTCCGTCATGTACATAAGTTCTTCACCCCAAAACTGTACCATTCCCTCAGATTTTTGCAGCCCAAATGCATGACCTAGCATTTCTTAGCATTAAATTTTAGCTGCCAAATTTCAGACCATTCTTCAAGTTTCGCCAGGTCTTTCTTCATGTTATTCACACCATCTGGCATGTCTACTCTAGTGCAGATTTTGGTATATTCCGCAAAGAGGTAAGTCTTACCCGACAAACCTTCAGCAATATCATTCATAAAAATGTTAAAAAGAACAGGCCCAATAACAGAACGTTGAGGCACACCACTGGTAACATCCCTTTCCTCAGAGCGATTTCCATTGATCACTACCCTCTGTCACCTTCCACTCAACCAGCCTGTCACTTTGGGACCCATCCCTAAAACACTCAGTTTATTTATTAGACATGGGTTTAGGTGGGCTCACATATTTCACCATAAGTGTAGTAGTTAGAGTGAGATATGGGCCTGAATCCCCATCTCTACACCACCCACTAGGCTACTTCAGGAACCTGCTTGCTGCTCTACTAGGAATGCCCATAATATCTGAAGTTATTATACATGCAGGTATGTACTGTTTCATTCTCATCTTTGGGGTTGGGTAGGAGTCAGTGACAGCTGAGGTAGTGTTGGGGGGGTGGGTCTTGTAAACATTCCTTCAGTGGTTATCTGGTCATTTGGGGTACCTTTTTTGCATGTATTTGTTATTAAAACAGTGTGACAGAGGTGGGCAGTGTGTTCCGGAGAAGGGTTGCATAGATGGATAGACAGACCACACTCTGGGCATTCAAGAAAAAAACTATTTAAGAACATAAGAACATAAGAATTGCCGCTTCTGGGTCAGACCAGTGGTCCATCATGCCCAGCAGTCCGCTCACGTGGTGGCCCTCTGGTCAAAGGCCAGCGCCTTAACTGAGACTGAGACTAGCCCTACCAGCGTACGTCCTTGTTCAGCAGGAACTTGTCTAACTTTGTCTTGAATCCCTGGAGGGTGATTTCCCCTATGACAGACTCCGGAAGAGCGTTCCAGTTTTCCACCACTTTCTCGGTGAAGAAGGACTTCCTTATGTTTGTACGGAATCTATCCCCTTTCAACTTTAGAGAGTGTCCTCTCGTTCTCCCTACCTTGGAGAGAGTGAACAACCTGTCCTTATCTACTAAGTCTATCCCCTTCAGTACCTTGAATGTTTTGATCATGTCCCTTCTCAATCTCCTCTGTTCGAGGGAGAAGAGGCCCAGTTTCTCTAATCTTTCTCTGTATGGCAGCTCCTCCAACCCCTTAACCATCTTAGTCGTTCTTCTCTGGACCCTTTCGAGTAGTACCGTGTCCTTCTTCATGTAAAGCGACCATTGCTATACGCAGTACTCCAGGTGAGGGCGCACCATGGCCCGGTACAGCGGCATGATAACCTTCTCCGATCTGTTCATGATCCCCTTAATTAAACAGTAGTGCAGAGCCTGTTTCTTCACAGGCTCCTATAAGTTTGCGTTCTTCCAAGAAAACAAGTAGGCTTTTCTGTAGTCTTTCCCAATCACAAGTCCCATTCTTCATAGGTCTTGACACACCCTAAACAGTCTTTATTTAGGTGCAGGAAGTAGTTAGGCAGCATTTGGTCCAAGGTCTTAGCAGGCACTGAACAAAGGCATGTTTTTAAATGCAGTAGTGTCTTACCTCCTACAAACTCTGTCAGTGCCAAGCCCTTCCAAGCAGCTTCTCCAGCTCCTAGGTTCCCTCTAGCACACCTCTCCTCCTGGGTCTGGCTTGGCCTTTTAAGTTCCCCTGAGTTACTTCCTGGTTTCTTATTTTTCTCTCCTCTCTCCTTCCTGAGGAAACCTCTTTCAATTCTCACTGCTGCTGTGGTTGTGAGACAATTTAGCCAGGAGGGGGAGTGCCGGGTTTTCCTGAAGTTTATTCTGAGTCTGAGCAGTAGTGTCAATCAGGGGAAGTGGCAGGGTTTCATATACTCTGTCACAAACAGGTCTAGCCACAAACATACAAATTATGTCCTGGACATATTCCTAAACTTATAGCAGAAGAAATGATGTAAAATTTTATAACTATTAGTTCTCCGGAACAATCACCAATA
Organism: Geotrypetes seraphini; assembly: GCF_902459505.1. Taxonomy (NCBI): domain Eukaryota; kingdom Metazoa; phylum Chordata; class Amphibia; order Gymnophiona; family Dermophiidae; genus Geotrypetes; species Geotrypetes seraphini. The sequence continues at coordinate 530,860,281 of NC_047084.1, read as the reverse complement.
TATATCTTGAATCATCCACATATTCCGGATTATATAAATCTTTAGATATTTTACAGCCTCAGCCCCACCATTCCACTACTAATACAAATTTATAGGGTGAAGAATTATGTGGACTTTCATTATCAGCCATACATTCATATTCTAATTCATTCTGTCATCTCAGTTAATATTTATTTATTCTTTATAAATATATAAATTAGTTTCTTTCAATAATAGTGTTTAAAAACTTTCCAGCCACTTATCTTAATAGCTGACATGACCCAGGAGAAGTAGACCCAACATGTTTTGCACCCCGTGCTTTGTCAAGGGTCCCCCTGCAATAAAAGTAAAACATAGAGCTCAACTCATTCTCCATGCTAAACTTATTATTTTAATTTGAAATATACAAATACTTACTCTTTCCGTGGCCGGTACTATCATCTGATTTACAAGCAGATTTAGCCAGCAAGATGGTGCCTGCGCCTTTTTTTCTAATTATATAGAAAGTTAACAGCTGATTTTCCCTGCAAACTATTGGAGGAGAACCTAACCAATAAGTGATGTTCACTCTATTTCAGCATTCAAGCCCTTCGGTTCAACGGTATCAAGTTGAAAAATATACCGTTGTTCTTTTTCATTAAGGATTTTCTCCACATTACCACCCACCCACCCTTGATCTACCATATCTATCACGTGCCTTCGTAGCTCTTCAATACTATAGTTTTTCAGGATCCAGTGTTGCACCATAGGGACTTGTAAGATCTGATTAGTCAACCATGATTTATGTTTATGTAATTGAATTTTCACAGCTCTATTTGTGCGACCCACGTATTCTAGAGGACATGGGCACACTATAGCAAAAATCACATGACTACTATTACAATCTGTGCTCTGATCCGATTTTAATACTAAGGGCTCCTTTTACTAAGCTGTGATAGAGGTTTTAGCGCGCGCTTAGCGTGCGCTGAATTGCCGCGCATGCTGGACCTTAATGTCAGCATTGAGCTGACGTTAGTTCTAGCTGCGTAGCATGGGTTTAGCACACGCTAAAATCCTGCGTGCGCTAAAAACGCTATCGCAGCTTAGTAAAAGGAGCCCTAAGTTCTTACCTGGGACCCTCCGTTGGGCTCCCTCAGTAGTTTTACTGCACTATTGACACCTATCACACTTTTTGTGTTTACTCCCTTCTGTTGTTTTTCTAGTCCCAAATTTCTGAAAATTGAATTTTTGCCCAATCGTAATACCCCGCCTGTAAGCGATTCTCGGAAATTCTTGTAAAGGGGAATAAATCTGTACTACATGCCATAATTGTTTCATCACCACTATCACTTTATTCACTATTTGTGAGTAGGGGAGCACACAGATCAACTGCCCCCTCTTCTTCCTCAACTACTTTTTCCACTAACAACAGCTCCCTTTGTGCATATTTCGCCCGCAAATATGCTTGCTTTATGGCTTTTTTAGGGTACCCCCTACTCTCAAATCTCCGCTTAAGAGTCTGAGCATGTTCCTTAAACTCAGCTAATGATGAACATATCCGTCGTGCTCTAAGAAACTGACTAATGGGCAAATTAAATTTCAACTTATAAGTATGAAAACTAGTACAATGTAAGAGGATATTACGGGCCACTGGTTTTCGATATAGGGATGTACTTATTATCCCATCCATTAATCTTATTCTAATGTCTAAAAAATCAATGATGTTTTGATGACATGTCATAGTAAATTTTATAAACTCATCCACAGAATTTAAATACCCCACAAAACTTTATTAACTGGTCAATGGATCCTTGCCATATAAAAAATGTCATCCAGAAAACGGACCCAAAAAGGGATCATGTTATAGTCCACTGAGCTATACACCAACTGTTCTTCAAATCTAGCCATATAGAGTGTGGCCACAGAAGGGGCCAAACTGGCACCCATGGCCACGCCCTGTGTCTGCTCATAAAAATGTCCAAGCCATAAGCCTTCCCTAGCCCTAACTACACCACACCTCTAACATGCCCCCTTGAGATTTAGACGAAGTACTTTCTAGAAAATAGGTTTCAAAAATAGTGAATTGGAAGGGTTTGGTGAGAAAAATGTCCATCTGCCTTTTTATGCCACTTTTTGGGCATTTTTCTCTTTTGAAAATGATCCCCTTTGTATACTAGGTTAAATGCCCACTGTTAGAAGTCTTTTTTGAAATATAAATAGTTTCATGTTAATACATTTTATTCTAATACTTTCAGGGATCAAAATGTGTAAAAAGGGTTATCTGAATTCCCTTTGTCAGAGTGAAAATGGCTAGCAGATCCTGTTATGGACCACACCATTTTCATCCTGATCAGGCAGGCTAACAAATATTACATAGTCTAGCATAAACTATTGAATGAAACTGTCTCAAGGCAACAAAAGATAATCAATATTTACAGTTTTGTATTATTAAAATGTCACAATTTCAAAAGTAATAGTTCCTGTTTCTGGAAATGAGCATTTCACACTTATTCCTTAGAAATCTATAGCACATCCCTTCTGCTTTTTTTGAATCTGCCATAAAGTATCAGGATAATCCATAAACAGCTATGCTTACATTTCTCCAAAGATTAACACATGCATATTTGATATTAATATTCTTAAGAGCTACCGTTGTAGTGTGGGTGATCCTATTTAAGTGATAATTTGTATATTAACCTTTAAAAATATTTAAATTATTTTAATCCTGCAGTGATTTTAAGTCTGTATTCTAAGGCATTGCTCTCATTTACTGCCCCTACCATAAATATTATATGAAACAAACATCAGGTGCAACATACAGTGTTATATTTTGAAAACATTTTTTCTTTATAGAGGATGTGAGAAGGCATATATTATATAATGATGCTCTTGTGACTTTCATTTCACCTCAGCCAACTTTCTTTGTATCTTGTTCCAACTCTATAGTCCTTCACTTTTTCGTGCCTATCATTTGTCCTTCTGCATATGCTTGTAAGTCTTTTACTAGCACCTCCTTATCCAACTACCCTCTATCTAATTTGACTTTCACTTTAAGGATGCAAGCTTATAAGCAACCTTAGGAAATAATTTTTTTGTGGAAATGGTGGTGGATGCCTGGGACAGCCTCCAGTGGAGCTAGGAAGTAAAAAAACTGACAGAATTTTTTTTTAAAAGAGGTATGGGATAAACATAGAAAATCCCTACAAAGGGCCGCAGAAAATCTCAGCCCCGCTACCAAAGTTAGGGCTTCATCGAGGGCTATACACTTGAACCATCAATTTTCCACTTTTTTTGTTTCACATTTTTTGACAGAATGAAAAAAATGGAAAATCACTAGACTCAGGGCTTCTTTTACAAAGCCGCGCTAGTGGTTTTAGCGCACGCACCGGATTAGCACACGCTAGCCGAAAATCTACTGCCTGCTCATAAGGAGGCGGTAGCGGCTAGCACGTGCGGCAATTTAGCACGCGCTATTCTACAAGTTAAGGCCCTGGCGCGGCTTTGTAAAAGGAGCCCTCAGTGTATAACCTTCGATGGAGACTGCTCCAACTTTGTTGGTTGGGTTGAGAACTTTCCAGTGGCTCCTCGTATATTAAAGATCATGGGATCAAATCAAAACAAATGATTTCCATGCTTCAAAAAGACAGAGCGATGTAATCTGCATGGAGAAAATGACCTGAATATTCTGCATGTGGTAGGTATGACTTTAGCCACCTGCTGGGTAGACTAGATAGAATATGTTGGCCTGAATCTGCAGAGTATACACGTATATGAAATCAGCACTGGAGTATTTATAAATGAGATAAGTGATTACCTGATATTTTTTTTTTAAATGGTTTTGGTAATATTTTCAGTCCCAGGCACTGGCATTAAATTTCCAGCCACGCCCAGGTATCTGCTGCCTGCAGGTACATATGTAGGTGCTATCTGAATATCAGAAGGTCTGTCAGTTGCCCCTTGCCCTACTCCCTCCGGTCCTCTAATCCACCAGATTCCAGAAACTTCACCATTCTCTGTTTTAAAAGCTTTTCCATTAATTTGCTTATCACAGAAGTCAGGCTTACTGGCCTGTAATTCCCTAGTTCTTCCTTACTTCCACTTTTGTGTAGAGGGACCACATCCACTTTTCTCCAGTCCTCCAGTTCCACTCCTGACTCTAGAGAAGCATTGAAAAGGTCAGTCAGTGGAGCCACCAGAACTTCTCTAAGCTCCTTCAGTACTTCACGAACACAACCCTCAAAATCCATCATGGTCTATCACTCCTCCATCCTTTTTTGCATTTGTCTTCTGCGATCCTGCTCCCGGCACTTCAGCGGTGAACAAAGAACAAAAATATTTGGTACCGTATATACTCGAATATATGTTGATCTGAGTATAAGATGAGGTACCCTTTTCCCCCCCCCAAAAAGAGGAAAAAAGGTTGACCTGAATATAAGATTTGGGGTGTGTGTGTGCATAATATTCATTTGTCCTGCCAGGATTTGTGATCTGCCCTCCCTCACTCCCTCCCTTGCCTGGCTCTGAACTCATCTCCCCTCACTCCCTGCCAGACTCTGTACCCAGCCTCCCCCCCTCACTCACTGCCGTGCCAGTCTCTCCATCCTGTCTCTCCTCCCTCCTTCCCAAGCTCTGCCCAGTGCCCCCCTCCCTCCCTGCCAGGCTCTGCACCCAGCCTCCTCCCTGCCCTGTACTCTGTCCTCCCTATATCCCAGTATCATACAGGCCTCCACCGGGCCTGCCGTATGACCTAGTAGGCTGGAACAGGAGGGATCCCTTCTGTCTCCTGTCCTGGACAAATCTGTCAAAATTTTTACCTCCCTCCCATCTCCTCCCATGTATGTTTTTGAATCCCTAGTGGTTCAGCAGTGTACCGAGCATGATCAAGCTTTCACACTCCTTTCCCATGCTGAGCTCCTCCCTGAATGGCTGGCTCGAGTTCTCATGGTCCAGCAGTGTACTTGGCATGAGCGAGCTTTTTGCAATCCTATCCAGCCCTAAGCCACTCCCTGAATGACTGCTTCCAGTCCCGTGAGAACTGGTGGCAACCATTCAGGGAGTGGCTTAGGGCTGGGCAGAAGCGCAAAAAGCTTGCTCAAGCCCAGTACACCACTGGACCACCAGGGGGAGAGGTAGGAGGGAGGTAAAAATTAGGTCAGTGGTAAAAGGAAGCAGGGGAGACCAAAGGCCCGTTGCCTGAATAACATCAAGAATGATATGGGAATGAATATCAAGCAATTGAAAGAATCCATGGAAAACCAGGAAGCATGGTGAGGACTGGCCTACAGATTATCCAAGGGTTGGATACGACTGAATGGATAGTAGTAGTATAGTGGCTCTGGTGATTGGAAATTTTAGGAAAAATTTTGATCTTCTTAATGTTCAAGTAAAGCCACTACATTCTTCCAAAAAAAACTACACACAACACGAGGTGGAGAAAAAGCCTCAGCTTAAAAAAGCTCTTAAACCATAAACCACCACTCGGTGCATACAATGAATAGGCTCACATTCTTTCAAAGGCAAGAAACTCCACCAAGGTCAAAAATTCAAAATTTGTGTTAATATTAATCAACTGTAAGGGCTCTTAACATCAAAAAAAGAAAATAGAAAAAATTTTAAAAACTAGAAAACACTGGGGGACTCATAATTTTAAAAAAAATCCATCTATAAAGTGGCCTAAATGGATACTTGGATGATCAAAAAACCTGATCGTCCAAGTATCCTTAATCAAAGCTGGTTTTAGATGTATCTAAAACCAGCTTAGGCCTTTCCCCTGCCTCTAAACGCATAGAGCAAAAAGAAGCGTTTTTAGAGGAGGGGAAAGAGCGGGCGGTGGGCGGGAGGTGGGTCAACCTACACCTAGGCATTCAGCAGGTATAACCAAAACTTTAGGTAGGTTGCCCAGTCGGCACTTATACGTTTTGACATAGACCAAGTCAAAACAGGTATAAGTGCCGAAAAGGGGCCGCTGAGCTGATCGCTGCAGCTCAGCAGCCCCAGCAACTTGCCTACCCCCTACTGCAACGTTCGCTGCAGGTGGGGGAAGGAAGGACGCTGCAAGTGGGTTTTTACTGTCAGTGGATGAGTTTTGACTGTCAGAGAGCAGGGTTTAATTGTCTCAGGAGATCAGACCATCAAGAGGGCCTTAAGGGCTCCTGGGGGGGGGGGGAGGATCTGATTCTCATGGATGAACCAAAAGAATTGGATGTGAGTGGGGGGGGAGGGGGTTGATTGACTTTTTAGCAGTAAGGATAGGGGCTTTGAAACACATGATCAGAGATCGATCAGGTTTGATCAAGGGGGACTTAAAATGTTGCAGACACCCCAGGCAGTTGTCATGTTGATAGTTAATGCCAATATTCATGGTGCACATGTTCTGTGTACTAAATGCTGAGCTAATTCATGGCATGTGACTTGCTTTTACAGCACAGGCTTTGCACTTAACGCACATTAAATTTTGCTGTTCACATTGTGCTAAGAAGGTCCCTTAACAGGACTCTGTTTTGTTTGTTAAATAGGAAGTTAACTCTTCCCTATGGTCAAAGATAATTAGACCTTCTACAATCACCTAGTATTGTCTAAAAAAAAAAAATGAAAACAACTCTTAGATCAATGAAATGCAGAATCAAGATTCCCTGATCGTATTTTGTGAAATCAGTTTATCAGTCAGTCTCTGTCAGTCACACATCATTTGGATGAGTACAGCTGCTTCAGCTTGATACAGAGGCACTGACATAAAGAATAAATGTTCTATGGATGATAGACAGTAATATATTAAGCAGGAAAATGTGTTTCTCAAGATACTCTACCAAGAAATTATAAATGACAAGGAGTAATATGTTTAAACCTTAAGGGCATTTACAGCAATAGCTATAATAATAATTGCAGGGATGTTATCAATATATGATGAAGTTCAGCTAACTACACTTCTAAAGCATGTAAATAATACTGAGTGGCAAGAGGTGCCAAAGGTTGATGACAATTAGACCTTATGAAAAAACTGCAAAACCGAACCTCCATCAATCATTATAACATTAATCATTTTCAATAGTGCAATCTCCATACTAGTCAACATTCCAAACTAAGTTCATTGCAGAAACATGTTTAAAAGAGGTCCTTGAAAGCATTTATGTATTTTAGTTCATGCTAAAATAATTTGTCACTTGTTAAATGTTAATCTCTCATGGGACAACAAAAAGACGTACAGCAACTTGCTTTCAAATCAGATAAAGAACAGCTTCTGGCCGCCAGATGATGAAACTTCTACATATACTGGCAGTGCCCTGATCTGTGTCAGCTACAGAGGTCTGCTCCATTTGATCAATTGAGCAGCCATGACAGGAAACCCCCCCCCCCCACAAAGTCAGCTGGCAGGAAGGATGCCCACTCCTCCTGCACCCCCCCCCCCCCCGAGGCAAGACCAGCAGGAGGGTTGCCTACTCCCTCCTGCCACCATCCCATGTAAACTCGAACCCACTTGACACTCACCCAAGACTCAGGCCTCCCACCCTGCACCCCTAACTCTACCCAAACTCCCCCATTCCTTTCAGTTGAATGTCCGGCAAGAAGAATACTCACACTATCCAGCCAGGTGGTCCACCACTCCAAAATGGTGGGCCTTCCCTTTACCAGTGTATTCTGGGATGGACTGTGAGAGGCCTAAGGTTCTGATTGACTCAGATGCCTGAGGACCCTCCCATATGCACTAGGAAAGAGGCCTAAGACTCCGGTTGGCCCAGGTGCCTAAGGTCTCAGAGCCCTAGGCCTCTCCCCGGTGCATCCTAGAATGCACCGGGAAGAGGAAAGTGCTGCCAGGGAAGGGGCATTTTGTATCTGGCCAATCGGAATCTTAGGCCATGCCCAGTGCATCCCCCAGTACTCTGGAAAGGAGGTCTAAGACTCCTGTTGGCCCAGGTCTAAGACTCCAGTTGGCCCTCCTGCCCTTCCTATGGGAGGATCCTTAGGTGCCTGAGCCAATCATTGCCTTAGGCCCCTCCCCAGTGCATCCCAGAATGCACCAGGAAGGGGAAGGCCTGCTATTTTGGAAGAGGGAGTGGGAATCCCTATTGCTGACCATCTCCTAAAGGTACGGGAGGGGGTTTGGGAGGTGTCAGGGTATGTTGGGGAGTATTGGGGAATGTTGAGTGGGTGTCAGGGTAGATTGGGGGAGTGTGGGGGAATGTTGGGTTAGTGTTGGGGGGGTGTCAGGGTATGTTGGGGAATGTCGGGTGAGTATCAGGTTGGTGTTGGGGGAGTTTCAGGGGTTCTAGGGATCGATGAGGCCAGCAGCAGGAGGAAGTATGCATCCCTCCTTTCAAGGGACTTTGAAGGGGGTTAAGGGTTGGTGGCGGGAGGGATTAGGCATCCCTCCTGCTGCAGACAGTGTCAGGTGGGGGTTTGGGGTCGTGGCAGGATGAATTGGACGTCCCTCCTGCTGGCCAAGTTCAAGGGGGGGTTTCGGGGATTCCCTACCACAGCCTCTCAGCTGATCATAGCATGGGGGTTCCCTTGCCACGATCAGCTGATGGGACGGGATCAGACACAATTCTCTAACCAGCGCCTGTGACATGGGTGTCAGAGAATCAAACTGGTTAGGTGGGGTTGGGTGTCTGTCCTTTAGGGCAGATGTGATTCTTATAGGATGCCGGTGTATGATTCTCAGCCACTTCTTAGGCGGTTGCAGAAAAAGGCGCTCTATACAGAATTTCCCCCTAAATGATAGAAAGTTTAAGCCTAACTTATGAAAACTTGATGTAGATCTGTACACAGGAAATAACATAAGTTGTACAACATTTTCTGAATTCAAACCATAGAAATTCTTATAAACTATACAAGCTGGGGCGCTAGTGAGCGCGTTTCATGGCGGTCGTGTAGCGACGCTGCTCCCGCGGAATCGCTGAAAAAATCAACCCCCTCTGCTCTAAACGCGGTCCAAAATAATTAAAAACTGTGCGGGCAGAAACGCAAGATAAAATGACCTCAACTAAGTCGGGTAAGAGAAGAAACACCGACCCAGTTTCGCCGCAGAAGGCGTCCACATCCAAGCCCGATGAGGCCTCATCTCAGACCATCCTCGAAGAACTACGAGCCATGCGGGCGGAAGTGAAAGCAGACAATGAAGAGATTAAAGAAGAAATCGCCGCCTTTAAAAGTGACCTGGAGGCACTAAAATTAAAAACGCAGGCAACAGACAACAGGATGACTGTTGCTGAAAACAACATTAAAGAGCTGCAGCGTCAATCAAAACGCATTGCGCAATTGGAAGTGCAGCTGGAAGATTTCAGTAATCGCTCGAGGAGGAACAACTTCAGAATCCTTGGGATCCCAGAATCTCGTGAAGGGCGTAACATGCCCGAATTTCTCCTTGCCACGCTACCTAAAATACTTGATCTGAACTTTGATTTACCACTCGAAATTGATAGAGCGCACAGAGTTCCATCCAATGCGCTGCCCAATCAATCCGGGCAATTTCCGCGCCCTACAGTAGTGCGTCTCCTAAGATATCCTCAAGTAATGGCGATTATGCAACAAGCACGTGCTAAAGCGCCAGTCAAATTTGAAGGTAGCACTCTCCTATTTGTACCAGACCTGGGGAAACAAACAGCTAAACTCAGAAAACAACTACTGGAATACCGTCCCAAATTAAAGCAACTGGGAGCACGCTTTGGCATGATGTATCCGGCCCGCCTACGGGTAACGTATAACAACAACACAAAAGATTTTACCAATCCAATTGAACTGGCTGAATATCTTGAAACTCTGAGCCCGAGTACAATTGATTGTACCTGAATGCTTATGTCTGCCTGTATGCATGACTCTATACTTGAATAGTACCTGTTCTGCCCCTGAGTACATTACTGTATTTCATATTGCTCTCTATGTTCAAATCAATAATTCTATTTCTGCCTGTTTGTTTTCTGCAGAGGTTTATATTGAATGTTATACATGATCCTGCTGGATGGCAATGCTATAGGTTGCCATCAGCCTCACTGACCCGAGGTTACTGTTTTTCTCCACAAGGTTACATAGCTTTTTTCCTTTTATTTTCTCTTTCCTAATGACTGCTTGGTTCTTTCCTTTCCTATTGTCAGGATGTGAGATATTGCTGGACGCTGGTATATATACTTCTGTTATTCCTATGCATATTATACTTATTACTGTACAATGCCCTTTACTTGTGCCACTTTGAATGTTAAAGGTCTAAATAATCCTATCAAATCTAAAAAAATTATAAATTATATATCCTCCCTATCTGCTGATGTAATATTTCTCCAAGAAACTCACCTAGATGCCGCTTCTTCTGCTAAACTGACTCTCCCTGGTGCATACTGTGGTCGAGCCGGCGCCTGTGGATAAGGTAGGCTCCGGTCCAAGCACACAAATACTCACACTTGACGTGCTTCCATAAAGTTGGAAGTCCTGCTGGGCTCAATGTTCATTGGTAAAGCATGAAAACAAAAATTCAAAAGAGTCAGTTTTATAGTTCATGCTACAAGTCACTTTTATTGTGGGCTTATATTGGGAGCCAACTTCCATTCAGTCTGGACTCCAAGTCACCAATACAAGTTCCCCAAAACAAAACCAGAGTTGATGAAAAACAGTATGTCTCAGCTCTCATCTCCATACAGGTAAGCAACCAAAACACTTTACAAAAACGTTTGTCATCAGTGGCCAAGATAAATCTTCAAAACAATATTGTTATCTTCAAAATAGGGCAGTTAGCAAAGTTGCTATTGTCACTGCCTGTAGTGCTGTGTCCAAGCCTGAGAGTAAAATAGGCTTGGCCCCAGCCAGCTCCAAAGGAGTTGGTGGGGAAGGGGAGTAAGCGAATCCACCAAAATATCTGTTAACACAGAATGCCCAAATGGCCCCACAAACCCATCCAGTTGTACAGTGGATTCTCCCCACACTTACTTCCTCATTCTTCAGCATTCAAACACAAAAGTAAACTTAACAGAGCAGATTTCTGCAATTAAAGAAAACGTTTTTTTCTTTTCCAAAAGTTCCCCTAAAGGGAGAAGTGCAGCACTGCTCTCTTTCTTCCCTCAACTGCCAACAGCTGCAGAGAAGCAGTTCAAACAATTTGCTCACCTGAGCTGGAAGAAAAGACCAAAAGTTTCACAAACATGTATCCTATTATTCTTCCATAGGCATACCTTCAGGACAAACTGCAGATTCCTGGCAATCCATAAATTCAAGCTCTGCTGGCTGGTTAGTCTCAGGGTCAGTATCAAACTCTAGCATTTCCACATCAACAGAGCTGTGAGGATCAGGAGCATTGTCCTGGATACCTCCTTCCTGAGCAAGCTCAGGGCAGACTGACTTCCTTCCCCTCAGAGCAGCTTCTATTACGTTCAGCCGGGCACGCCCAGTTCTCTGAGGGGGAGGGCCAGCCTGCAGCTTTTGCCTAACTCTCCCAGGAGCAGCAATCAGCTTTTGCAGCTGAGAGTTGGCAGCAGAGGAGGGAGTGTTCTCAGGCTGTTCCAGGCTGTTACATTCAGCATCTTTCACTCCCTGGAGCTCAGCTACCTGAGAATTAAAGGGAAATGCACCATCTTCCCTATTCTTTCCCTCTGCCTTGCTACATTGATCAGCTCTTCTGACAGTTGTAATAGGGTTAGACAAACCCCTGCCTGGCACAAACCGAGCTTTAAGGCTTAGGGGAGTGACATACCCTCACCCTAAAAATGATGACCGTCCTTTGATTTAAGGAAAAGAGGGTCATCATCCTACATTGTCCTTAAGTCTGGCCATGTCCTCTGGGCAAACAGGACCTAACGTTAGTAACGTCTCCTTGGTTTATTACCTTTTTTTGCTAGCTCTAAGGTTGGTGGATCGGGGTCTTCAAAGTCCTCGGGCCATCTCAAGATCGGTGGCTGATATGGTTTTCCTAAAGCCTCATCAACCTGACTCTTGGCCCCTTCCAAACCATCCACCCTCTGAGCCAATGCAGCTATCACCTGGGTTATACCACCCAATTCTCCTTTCTGCATGTTTTCCAACTGCTGTCTCACTTCCTCAAGGTCCTGGTCTATATCTTTAAATGTATCCAGAACCTTTTCAAAATGTTGAGCGTGCTGTTCTATTTGCTCTTCCTGCAGCTTCTGTTTCGCTAACCAACCTTCTGTTGTGTCAGTTCTGGTGGTTAGCTCACCGCAAGTATCCTTAATTTCCCTGACACTATTTTGTATCACTTGTTGTTGAGTCTGACTTTCCCTAACTTGCTCTTGGACCACCTTGAGCTGGGAATTCACCTGTTCTATGAGGTTAGTCAGTTTCTCCGCTTCCCTCTGGAATTGGGCAGTGCTTTCATCCCTAGCCTGCTGCCTATTCCTGTCCACCTGATCCGCCCAAGCTTGATCCTTGGTTACTGCTTGAGCTTTCCCTTTGGCCTCCCAATCCTTCCTGGCTGCTGTCAACTCATCTCTTAATTTAAGTATTTCAGCATCCAGGAAGGCCAGCTTAGCGGTCTCAATCCCTTCTTTCGGGTGGAGACTTAAGTCTGAGGGTGTTCCTATTTCCAGTGTCTTCACCCCTGTGGACCCAAATCCCTGTTCTCCCCTTTCTGTATCTGGGAGCCTCACCCGTTGCTCCAACCTGGCGTGCCAAATTCGCTCGCACACCATCTGAGCGATGGGGTCCCCGGGTTGGACCCTGTATTCGGTATCCCCCTGGTTAACCAGTACCACTGCCAAGTTCCCTCTAAAGTCAGGGTCGATTACTCCCGCAGCCACATCTATGGAGTGTTTTAATGCTAACCCTGATCTTGGCGCCACCCTAAGGTAAGCACCTGGCGGGGGCGACACTTGAATGTCGGTATTTATCAGGGCCCTTCCCCTAGCCGGGACAACTTGGTCATGAGCCGCATATAGGTCATAACCTGCAGCTCTAAGGTATGCCCGTGTGGGAGCCCTGGCCTGTTCCGACAGTGGGGCCCACCTAATCGTAGGCTTCCACTGCTTTGGTTTCTGCGCTCGTGATTCACGTGCTTGGGCAGTTCCTACCACCCTTCCTCGATCCTCTGAAGTTCCCCACACATATCCTCCCTGTCTTTCACAGCCCTTGAACCCCCCTGTCTGAGCCTGTACAAGCCAGTCCCGACCCAATATCAATGAGTAGGGTACCGCTTCTACCACGGCCACAGGCAACTCCATTTTTTTTCCCTTATACTGGAGGTTCAACTGTTTGAGAGGGTATTCATGGGACTTCCCATGGACACATGTTATGGGAACCTTCTCCACTCCTGGGCTTGGGCTTCCCCCTAACTGTTTCCATAACTGTTCTGATACCACCGATTGCTCGGCCCCTGTATCCACCAGTGCTGTTATCTGTTTGTTCGCTACTAAGACCTTTACCCTGTACTCTTTAGGAATCCTAGCAGCCTGTCCCCGGGTTATCATCAGATCCCTGGTAACCCTACAGGTCCTTTGGATATGGCCTGCTTTCCCGCAGCGATAACACCTAAGTGTTTCTTTCTGCTGGGGTTCCTTGGCCTTAGGGAGTTCTGTGGTTCTACTTTGGAAGCCTTGTTCCCTGTCAACCTTCCCCTTTCCACGCATCAGAGGCATAGTAATACGTTCTTCCTCATAGGCACCCTGAGCATCAATATAGGCCTCTGCCACCTCAAGGGTTTGGCCTAGAGTTTTACAGCCCTGTCTTTGCACCCACCCTCGCAGGTTCTTCGGGGCGGACTGCAGAAACTGCTCACGTATCACCTCCAACACTAATGCTCTGGGGTTCCCCAACCATGGGCCAAGCCACCTCTCGGCCAGTTTGGTTAATTTCTGTACAAGCGCTTTGGGCCTCTCCTTATCCTGCATTACCGTCGCCCTAAAACGCTGACGGTAATGTTCAGGCGTATACCCCAGATATTCTAATATATGATTTTTTACTGCCAGGTAGTCATTCGCCAATTCAGGGGCTAATGTCTGAAAAGCAGACAGAGTTTCTCCCGCTAAACAGGGTAGCAGCCTAACAGCCCACTGACCCTGAGGCCAACCAGCAGCAGTAGCTACCCTCTCGAATGCGACCAGGAATTCATCGGGCGCATCGGCTGGAGTTATCTTACACAGATTTACCAACGAGAGGGGGGTAGCTGCTCCTGTGGTTTGATGAATGGCACTCAGTCCTGAGTCACTACCCGTAGCTGGCGGGGGTCTTTGCAAAATTTGCGAAAGTACCTTGGTTTGCTCCCCCATGGCCAGTACCATCTCATCATGTTGACGGCGAGACAGCTCCTGGGATCTGTACCAAAGTTCTTGATTGGTTTTCAAGACAGCCTGCAAGTCCTCGCTTTGTTTCTGTCTCTCCGCTGTCAGGAACGCCATCAGTTGTTGCTGGTCCATCTTCTCCCCGGCCTGAAGCAGAAACAAAGAGAAAGACCAACCCAAGTGCGATACTTTTTACTGAGGTAGCCAATCTCCCTCACCCCCCCTGGTCAAGTACCTTACCAGAGAGAAAGGTGAGTCTACGCCTTTTGTTTTTAGGCCTCCTTGGCCCCCAGTCGCCTACTGCGTTTTTGTCCTCTTATCAGTGCTGAGGTCCTCCTCCGACTCAGGTTCACCACCGGTACACTTGGATCCTTCTGGTCGCGTGTTCCCTCTGTACTCCCCGTCGTACGACTCTGGATACTGGGCACACCCGAACAGGAACCAAAACAATAAACTAAAACAACAAGCTAACACAACAAATTAGCCAAAGTCCAAAACTTTTTTTTTTTTTTTTTTTTTTCCTCCAAAAACCTTATTTTTTTTTTTTTTTTCAACAATTCTCCAAATGTCCAGCAGGAGGCGCTCTATCCCACTCCTGATACCAATTGTGGTCGAGCCGGCGCCTGTGGATAAGGTAGGCTCCGGTCCAAGCACACAAATACTCACACTTGACGTGCTTCCATAAAGTTGGAAGTCCTGCTGGGCTCAATGTTCATTGGTAAAGCATGAAAACAAAAATTCAAAAGAGTCAGTTTTATAGTTCATGCTACAAGTCACTTTTATTGTGGGCTTATATTGGGAGCCAACTTCCATTCAGTCTGGACTCCAAGTCACCAATACAAGTTCCCCAAAACAAAACCAGAGTTGATGAAAAACAGTATGTCTCAGCTCTCATCTCCATACAGGTAAGCAACCAAAACACTTTACAAAAACGTTTGTCATCAGTGGCCAAGATAAATCTTCAAAACAATATTGTTATCTTCAAAATAGGGCAGTTAGCAAAGTTGCTATTGTCACTGCCTGTAGTGCTGTGTCCAAGCCTGAGAGTAAAATAGGCTTGGCCCCAGCCAGCTCCAAAGGAGTTGGTGGGGAAGGGGAGTAAGCGAATCCACCAAAATATCTGTTAACACAGAATGCCCAAATGGCCCCACAAACCCATCCAGTTGTACAGTGGATTCTCCCCACACTTACTTCCTCATTCTTCAGCATTCAAACACAAAAGTAAACTTAACAGAGCAGATTTCTGCAATTAAAGAAAACGTTTTTTCTTTTCCAAAAGTTCCCCTAAAGGGAGAAGTGCAGCACTGCTCTCTTTCTTCCCTCAACTGCCAACAGCTGCAGAGAAGCAGTTCAAACAATTTGCTCACCTGAGCTGGAAGAAAAGACCAAAAGTTTCACAAACATGTATCCTATTATTCTTCCATAGGCATACCTTCAGGACAAACTGCAGATTCCTGGCAATCCATAAATTCAAGCTCTGCTGGCTGGTTAGTCTCAGGGTCAGTATCAAACTCTAGCATTTCCACATCAACAGAGCTGTGAGGATCAGGAGCATTGTCCTGGATACCTCCTTCCTGAGCAAGCTCAGGGCAGACTGACTTCCTTCCCCTCAGAGCAGCTTCTATTACGTTCAGCCGGGCACGCCCAGTTCTCTGAGGGGGAGGGCCAGCCTGCAGCTTTTGCCTAACTCTCCCAGGAGCAGCAATCAGCTTTTGCAGCTGAGAGTTGGCAGCAGAGGAGGGAGTGTTCTCAGGCTGTTCCAGGCTGTTACATTCAGCATCTTTCACTCCCTGGAGCTCAGCTACCTGAGAATTAAAGGGAAATGCACCATCTTCCCTATTCTTTCCCTCTGCCTTGCTACATTGATCAGCTCTTCTGACAGTTGTAATAGGGTTAGACAAACCCCTGCCTGGCACAAACCGAGCTTTAAGGCTTAGGGGAGTGACAATACCCTCCTATATACTCCCCGGCTATAGACAAAAAGAATGGGGTACTTACATTTGTTAAAAATCTTGCTTACATAAAGGTTATATCACAGACCAATGACAATCAAGGCAGATGGCTATCCACAAAATTGAATATAAATAATCAAGAATACTTTTTCTTAAATATCTATGGTCCGAACACAGATGATAGCTCCTTTTTCGCCTCAATAGCGGAGCTACTTAATAGTTACCATACTATTCCCTACATTATTGGTGGTGACTTTAATATGATTGTTGACCCCACCAAAGACAGAAAGTCCATATATAAACATAAACAATCAAAATCGTGGCTACTTCTGCAGGATATACTAGCACAATTTCATTTAACTGACCCATGGCGCTTAACGCATATGGAGGACAGAGACTACACTTTCTTCTCTGCTCCCCATTCCTCCTACTCGAGGATTGACTATTTTCTAATACCCCCATCTGTAGTCAAATCCATCTTGCACACTGACATTAAATCGATTTGTGTATCGGATCATGCTGCTGTCATTCTTACTTTAAACAATGTACTTCCCCCATCCCCACACAGAGCTTGGAGACTGAATACTTCTCTGCTACAAGATAAGGACTTCTGTGAACATATTTCAACCGCAATTCAAGACTATTTTGCACTGAACTCATCCCAAGACTGTAATTGGATTTCCACTTGGGATGCTTTCAAAGCATATATTAGAGGAGTTATAATCTCATACACTGCTTACTTGAATAAGAAATCCAAACAAGAAATTGATAAGTATGAATCCGAATTGAAAAGTCTAGAAACACTTCATCAAACTAATCCTAGTGATATACACACTTTAAAAAAATTACAACATACTAAATTTCAATATAATACATGTCTTAGCAAAAAAGCAGCCTCACAAGTTTTTATGAGCACAGCCAAATATTATTCGGACGGAAATAAATGTGGCCAATTGCTTGCTTCTTATCTGAAAGGTAAGCGCAATAAAACTAACATCCCTGCAATATCCACTAAGGATGACTCTCTAATCACTGATTCTACTGAAATTCTTATGCACTTTCATGAATATTACTCAGTCTTATATACATCTGAACTCCAACAAGAATGCACTTCTATCCCTTTTCTTAAAGATCTTGAGCACAATACACTGCCCACATCAGACTACACAGGTTTAGAAACTGATATTACTATTGAAGAAATTAGTGAGGCACTAAATCATATGTCTGCTAAAAAAGCACCTGGCCCTGATGGACTACCATCTGAATTCTTTCAGATATTTAAAAAGTGGCTCTCTCCATACTTACTGGAATTCTTCCAATATTTACTTACCACTAGAGATATAAGAGGATCTTTCACAGAAGCGACAACTATAGTACTCCCCAAACCAAATAAAGACCCACTTAAAGTACACAATTACAGGCCGCTATCTTTAATAAATTCGGATGCCAAGATATACGCCAAAATATTGGCTAATAGATTACAAAATGTTTTACCCAATTTAATAAATTCTGATCAAACCGGTTTTATGACTAATAGATTTTCCAGCGACAATACAAGAACTTTTACTCATGTAATATCCCTTGCTAATTCTCTAGAATACCCCTTAGTTGCTGTAGGTCTGGATGCAGAAAAAGCATTTGACCGTGTTGAATGGTCATATCTTTTTCAGGTTATGTTATGGTTTGGCATATCACCTAAATTTATTGAAATGGTAAAGATATTGTATACAGCACCAACTAATAGGATATATGCTAATCAATACTTCTCTTCACCCTTCAAACCTAGCAGAGGAACAAGACAAGGTTGCCCGTTATCCCCATTGCTCTTTAACATAGCTCTAGAACCTCTATTGATTGCAATCCGTACTTCACCTCACATACATGGCTTCACCTATGAAGGAGTTAACATCAAGCTTTCAGCATATGCGGACGACATCCTACTGTACATCACACCAGAGTCTATCTCTCCTCTGCTTCAAGTGCTGTCATCTTACTCCACCCACTCAGGATACAAACTGAATTTATCCAAATCGGAAGTACTACCACTGAACTGCCCTGAGGTAGGCCGCTCCATTACTGACCTTGGATTGCTTTGGGCGCCTAACAAATTGAAATACCTTGGACTATATTTCACGTGTGATTTAGAAACAACATTAGACCTCAATGCAACTCATATTCTTGATTCAGTCCGTCTCCTAACCTCTAAATGGTCACCGCTCAATATGTCGTGGTGGGGTAGATTGGACACAATTAAAATGATGATTTCTCCTGTTATAAACTACACCTTAAGTATGATGCCTGTTCTGATGAAAACGGCTTTCTACCAAAAGATTGACAAAATTCTTACAGCTTTCCTATGGAATAATAAACCACCGCGAATAAGTCTAAACAAACTCAGGAACGCTAAGGAGGAAGGAGGAGTCAACTTTCCCAACTTCAAAAACTATCATCTTGCTTTCTTGCTTCGGCAAGGTTCCCGTTGGATTTGTACTAACTCTGATACTCCAGAACCTCTTTGGCTGCAACTGGAACGATCAATAGCAAATACCATAGCTTTGGAGGACTTGCCTTTCCTTGGTCACGTTAATCTTTTGTCAACTCATCCCATCATTGCTTCCACATGCTCTGCTCTTCGACATATAGATGGTATACTGACCCCGAGATGGCACGAAACCACACACCTTCCGCTATGGGATAATCAAAAAGTTTGTATTCAAAATGCCCCGATCCATAATCCATTGTGGAAAACCAAAGGAATAACTCGATTGTGTCATCTCTATTCAAATTCACAGTGGATACCTTTCCAACAAATTGCTGACTCACATAAGATCCCAACATCGCATTTCTTTAAATGGATCCAATTGAAGTCGGTAGTTAAAGCACACTTCAAACAACAACCAATAATTGAACAGGCTCCTCAACTCCTAATCCTATGTGATCTATTTTCCCATAACAGGCATGAATCCTCACAATGGTACAAAATCATGAGAAAGCATGATACTTTTTCTCTTACTACACTCTATTCCTTATGGAGTAGGGACACAGGTCTGGAATTGGAAATACCCGAATGGAACATGGTTTGGAAAACATCTCATTCTGCACTAGCTTCTTCAGCAATCTCTCAATCTCTTTTCTTCCTTCTTCACAAAGCATTTTGGACCCCAATAAAACTAGCCAAGATTGCACACCAGACAGACTCGATGAATGGCAAATGCTGGTCCTGTCATGCCTCGCCTGGGACTCTGGAACATATGATCTTTCGGTGCACCATTATTCAACATTTTTGGTCTCGAATTTGGCTAACTATCAGTGCTATACTACACATATCGGAACCTATCACATTGGCTATTGTTATGTATGGCCCTTATGGACTTAAGACTCCCTTATTTGAACCCCAAGCCAAATTACTAAAAGCTCTACTAGCTATTACCATCAAACAAATTCTAGCTAATTGGAAAAATTCGCCAGCACTGTCTTACTCGGCATGGTGGAACCAGATATGCCTTACTGCTAAATTTGAACTGGCAGCTGCTGAACGCAGAGGATCACTGTACAAAACTCAAATTACATGGCAACCACTATTGGACTATTGTTCTGATTGATATGATGATGCTTCATATAGGATATATGTCATTTGTCTCAAAATTATATTCTCTTACCAAGCAGTCATTCTTTCTTCCCCTCTTTCTTCTCTTTCTCTTATCTTCCTATTTACTACTGATTTAATATTTATGTTGTTTTCCTTTCATATTACTCTTCTCAGTTGTAATGCAATGTCTGAACTCAGAATTTATACATATAATAACTCATGTCTAGATGCATTACCTTATGTAAGCCTGATCTTATTGTTACTATTTTGATTGTCATTTATTGAAATACAATAAAAATTATTTGAACTTAATAAACTATACAAGCTATTTTAAAGATAAGGTACAAATCCACTTTAAGACAGTACAATTTATTTAAGAGTGGGATAGCTTTGCTAAATTTCCTGTAAAAGATTAGCTGAGCAGATGCAGTACTCCCTTGAAATTTGCAGGGGTTCCATTCCAGGAACATCCGTGAATTTTGAAAAACTACGAATACGGTTTAGGAGCTGATCGAAGGCAGGAGATGGCAGCTGGGGTGCCAGCAGATAATGAAAATCATTCTCAGTATTTTCTGACCGCCTCTTCCTGGTACTAAAGTCAAGCTACACCAATCAGGAGCTGCTTTGACACACCAGATAGAGTGGTTGCAAAATACAGCAAATTACTGAGTTTGTGATTTGCGAACCACGATGTCACGGATTTTACTGTATTAGGTAGCAACTGTAATGTCCTACTTGATTTCAACAGTAAAGAACAGTACAAGGAATTACAATAATCCAACTGAGGGACTAAAATAGTCTGAGCAAGGGATCTAAAACCCTTCAGAATAAAAGATTTTATTTTATTTTATTTTTAATTCTTTATTGATTTTTAATCAAAAACAGTGTCATACAAATGAAAGAACAAAATATATTCCATATATTTCACTATTATCTATATAGGTAACATAAATATCATTCAATAATTTAATTTTCCTACATATAATAATATCATAATATATCCTAATATACAATACAAATAAAGAATAAATTTACCCAAATATCACTATCAATATTTATTCCCCTCCCTCGAATCCCCCACCCCCTGGATGTGTAAAGATAAATAAACCAAAGAAATATGATGAAAATACATTATTACGTTTTTACAAATTTAGTCAATGGGCTCCAAATTTTATTAAATACCTCACTAAAACCCCTACATTCTGCGTTAATTCGTTCGTATATGTATGTAGTACACACATTCACCCACAAAAATGTATAATCAATTGAATGGCTATATCTGTTAGGATCATAAATAGACGACTCTTATATTTATCTAGAGTGAGAACATAAGAATTTGCCTCCATCGAGCCCAGCAGTTCGTTCCCGCGGCGGCCCATCAGGTCCATGACCTGTAAGTGATCTTTTGTCTAACCCTTGGATTCCTACTTTCTTATATCCTGATAACCCTCTTCTTCCCTCTTATCTTTGCCCTTTTTGCTCCTGTGTCCTCCTTTATCTGTAGCCCTCAATCCCCTTATCTTTCAGGAATTTATCTAGTCCCTCTTTGAAACCCCTTAATGTAGTCTGTCCTATTACATCTTCCGGGAGCGCATTCCAGGTATCCACCACCCTCTGAGTGAAGAAGAATTTTCTGGCATTGGTTCTAAATCTGTCCCCTTTCAATTTCTCTGAGTGCCCTCTTGTTTTTCTAGTTCCTAGTACGCTGAAGAACCTGTCCCTCTCCACCCTCTCTATACCTTTCATAATCTTGTAAGTCACTATCATGTCACCTCTGAGTCTCTGCTTCTCCAGGGTGAAGAGCCCCAGCCTCTCTAACCTCTCAGCGTATGAAAGGTTCTTCATATTCTTAATCATTCGTGTCGCTCTCCTCTGGACCCTCTCAAGTATCGCCATATCCTTCTTAAGGTATGGCGACCAATATTGGACACAGTACTCCAGGTGTGGGTGCACCATCACCCGATACAGCGGTAGGATGACTTCCTTTGTTCTTGTTGCAATACCCTTCTTGATAATACCCAACATTCTGTTTGCTTTCTTCGAGGCTGCCACGCATTGCGCCGTTGGTTTCATGGTTGTATCCACCAACACTCCCAAGTCCTTTTCAAGGTTACTTTCCCCCAGTACCAGCCCCCCCATTTTGTAGCTGAACATCGGGTTCTTTTTCCCTATATGCATGACCTTGCATTTCTCTATATTGAAGCTCATCTGCCATTTGTTCGCCCACTCCTCCAATGTTGTCAGGTCTCTTTGTAGTTCATCACATTCCCATATAGTTTTAACCCTGCTACAGAGTTTAGTGTCATCTGTGAATTTTATAACTTCACACTTTGTCCCCGCTTCCAGGTCATTTATAAATACATTGAACAGCAGTGGCCCGAGCACAGACCCCTGTGGGACACCACTCGTTACCCTTCTCCAGCCCGAGTAGTGGCTCTTCACTGCAACCCTCTGGGTTTCATATGTAAAATTGTTCCACAAATTATAGCCTCATATGACATTGGAACATTTGAATCTAGTACTAAATTTATTTGTCCCCAAATTGACTTCCAATATATTAATATAAATGGACAAAAATACAACAGATGATCCAAAGTCCCTATACCAGTATGACAATGCCAGCATCTATTAGACTTAGAACTATCTATTTTATTTAATCGAACTGGGGTCCAAAAAATCCTATGTAACAAAAATAACCATGTTTGTCTCATAGATGCTGACGCTGTACATTTCAATCTCCAAATCCAAATTCATGGCCAACGAGACACAGAAATATACTGTTTTATCTCGATGCTCCAGATGTTTCTAAGTCTATTTTTTGGCTTTTTATTCAAAAATCCAGAAATCAATTTGTACCACTGAGCAGCCTGATGACCTACTAAAACATGCTTGAAAACCGCATCAAATTCAACAGAGTACAGAAAACATCTCAAAACAGCAGGGAAGATAGAAACTGTGAGTCTTTAAGAGTATAATTTTATAAAAATTCTTCTGTGTATAAAAGTTTTACATTCAGAAAAAGCTTTTTATAAAATTATGCAGTAGTATACGATGATAAGATGCTATACATATATTCACCTGCCATTTAAGCCCCTGAGAGATGGAGTTGCAGTGTCCATGCAAATTTTATTTAATATGTGGCTCCACATAGAGAGAGTATATGTATGTTCAAACTAACTTCAGAACAGGTGTAAAAGTGCACTTGCTATTTGTGCACTTAGAGAAGCTGATTCTGGATTAGAGAATGACACGGGGACAAATCTGTCCCCATCCCCCACAGGAACTTAATTTCCCCATCCCATCCCTGTGAATTTTGTCTCTGTCCCTGTCCCTGCCTTATTCCTGTAAGCTCTGCCTTAAACACACAAGCATCGAACATTTATGATTTTAATGTGTTTGAAGCTTGTGCAGATGAGGACAGAGCTTGCAGTAATGGGACAGAGACAGGAAAAGTATTCACGAGGATGGACGAGAAAATTAGTTCCCATTGGAATGGGGAAATATTTGTCCCTGTGTATTTCTCTAAATCTGGATGTCAATTTTATAAAGGCAAACAGGCACCTATGTTGCCTTTTTGGACTTCTTATATAGACATCCTGCTATAAAATCTCTTAATAAAGGTGGTTAATAAATCCCAATAAATAATAAAATCAGGTATTAAAAAGGTAGTTTTAATGCATGTCACCTACAGTAGGCTGTGGAGGCATATAGGCCTATATAGAAAGACATTTTAGAAAGGATATCCAACTTAGAAGGATTTTATGTGTACAGTGGACCACTAGAAGAACTAACAAATCAATGATGGAAAAGAACAAACCAGTTATGTCACTCAAAGCCCAAATGATTAAGTTACAACTGTCTTATTTGGTCATACTGTCAGAAGAGAAAGACTATTAGAGAAGGACATTATGTTTGGGAAGATCAAAAGGTGAAGAGGGCAACCTGCAATCAGATGGCTGGACTTGTTAAAAATAACTATGGGGATGACTGGAGGATCTTACCGGACTAGTAGATCTCTTTTTAGATCTGTAATTCATTATGTCGCTAGGATTCGAGCACAAGTCGATGGCTCCTAACTAACTATCTAACTCAGAATAAGGATATCCAGGTTAGTATCTGCTGACATATAGTCTGCTCCTTTTTTCCTTTCCCTCCCTCCATGGACTTGGCATCTCTGGTTCTTCTCCCTTGTTTTCCTTCTCCCTCCTTCCCTCTCTCTCCCCAATTGGGTGCTGCTGCAGCAGCAGCATTTCTCTCCCCCTTTCCTGTGCAGCAGCAGCATTTCTCCCCCTTCCCTGTGCATCAGCAGCATTTCTCCCCCCCCCCTTGCCTGTGCAGCATTTCTCCCCCCTTCCCTGTACAGCAGCAGCATTTCTCCCCTTCCCTGTACAGCAGCAACATTTCTACACCCCCCTTCCCTGTGCAGCAACAACATTTCTCTTCCCTGCCCAGCATTTCTGTCTGTTTTCCCTGCTCAAAGCCGCGGGCGTCTACACCTCACGCAATCCGCAGCTACATCGGAAGCCTACTCTCTGACATCATGAGGTCAGAGGGAACGCTTCTGATGCAGCTGCGGATCGTGCAAGGAGCTGACACCCGCAACTTTGAGTAGGGGAGACAGCCAGAAGTTGAAGAACCACCGGAGTGAGCACCCGCGGACACCCCTGTTTACTGCCGCTGCTACTGGTTAAGGAGAGCAGCAGCGGCAGAATAGGGAGGGTGGCCGGCTGTGCATCCCCTTGGGGCGTGCACCCGGGGTGGACCACCCCTCCCTTGGTACGCCACTGCCTGGCAGAAACCCAAAATAGTAACAACATTCCATGCTACTGGTTCTCGGGCAAACATGACTGAAGAATCATGAATGTCATTCTCATATGTTATAAAATGGCCACATAAACATCCATATTACATCATATTAAAATACATTTCTACACTGCAATACCTTCCAGATTGATGCAGTTTACATCATCAAGAGACTGTACACCACAGTGAAATACAAAAGAAATATCATATTCCTTATTTTCCTAAGAATCTTAAAAAAAGGGAAGTCTTCAATAGTTTTCAGAAATGCATATATGAGATCGAAGAAGCAAACAAAGTGCGCAGTTCTGAATCCAAACTAGCAGCCTGATATGCAATTGCTCGATGCATATGGAGCAGAGAAAGAGCCTAATGGTTAGAGCAGTAGGCTAAAATCCAGGGGACTGAAGAACCTTGCTTTAAATCTCACTGTGGCTCTTTGGGACAGAAAAATGCCTACTATAGCTGAATATACACCACTTCAATAGTAGTTGTAAAGTAAGAAACTGATTTAAAATTTTAGTACCATGAACATTCATAGTTCCTGAAACTATTACTCCTGCCATTTTCACATGGGGAAGGGGAGAAGCAACCCCCTTGGGATTAAGGGGGTGACTTTCCTTAATCCCTCCAGCAGAGCACTGTTTAATCAAAGCACCTTTCTGTAATTTGGACATGCTGGGTACCAGGTCTAAATAGCAATGTCCATCTTTTTGATCACAGGTGCCCCATCCCTTTCTAAAATCAGAGTTGGACATATGTATTAAATCAGTTCTTTATACCTTGTTTAAATGTATAATCAACTTGTTTTGAGTTTAGCCTCCTATCTGTTTATCCCAATACACTCTGTACCACTTATCTTGTCCCCATCTAATATCTACATTTGACCTCTCGGCTATAGGATGTTGTATTCTAGAAAAGTTATCTCCACTAGAAATTACCAGATATCTTCTTCATGTAATACGTTTTTTGTAATTCTTGTGTAATCCGCCTTGAACCTCAAGGCAGTGGTGGAATAGAAATCTCTAATGTAATGTAATATCTCTGTTATTTTAATGTCATGAAGCATCTAATAAGCACACATCAGAAGTATTAAGTCTCCCTTTTAGCATGTATTATACTGTATTTCTCTCATTTGAATTTCAGTGCTGTTAGTAAGGACTCCTTTTACGAAGCCGCGTTAGCGGCTTTACAAGCATAATAGCGCTCGCTAATGTGCCGGCTGTGTTAGCCGCTACTGCCTCCTCGAGCAGGCAGTAGTTTTTCGGCTAGCACAGGGATTAGCGTGTGATAAAAAGTCACCGTGCAAAAAAGCCGCTAACGCGGTTTCATAAAAGGAGTCCTAAATATATTTTTGAAACTGTTTCAAGGTAGTCCTATTATAAAGTTTCAATTTACTGATTTTAATTCTATCTCATTCATTGAATATATGTTTATATTTGGTCTTTTTACTACTGTTATGCTGTTAACAAAATTGTAAGTTTTTTGTGGAATTAATGTACACCGCCTTGGGTGAATGTCTTCATAAAAGTGGCTAATAAATCTCAATAAGAACATAAATAAATAACCTTTTTACAAAACCGTGGCGTGTTTTTTAGCGTAAGCCAGACGGTAACAGCTCCGATACTCTTAGGAATTCTGAGTGTCGGAACTGTTACCGGTACAGATGGCGCTAAAAAAAAAACACGTTACAGTTTTGTAAAAGAAGGAGGGTAAATATTCTGTCTGTTCCCTAGCCCCCCCCCCCCAAAAAAAAAAACAAAACAAAACATATTCAGACCTTAAGGACATATTGCAGCTTTAGACATTCATATCCTGGCTTTATAAAATAGGGTTTTAGTCTTCATCTCCACAACCTCTACCGGGAGGCCATTCCACATATTCACCACCCTTTCCAAGAAAAAAGATTTTCTGACGTTACTTCTGAGTCTATCCCCTTTTACCTTTATCCTATGCCCCTCATTCCAGAGCTCTCGTTTAATTAAAAGATTTGCTTCGTGTGCATGTATGCCATGTAATAATAATAATAATAATAATAACAGTTTATATACCGCAGGACCGTGAAGTTCTATGCAGTTTACATTGATTAAAAATGTTACAGACTGAGTAGAACTAACAAAGTTAAAGTCTAGAGATCAGTTATTTTGGGAAAGATTGTGCAAATCAGCTACCTAAGTACTTTAGGAACAGATATGTTTTTAGGTATCTCCTAAATTCCCCATAAGTATTAGCAAGCAGAGTAATTGTTTCAGATCTTTACCCCATAATGCTGCCTAATATGAGAAAAGATGTTGATGATGTCTTTTAAATTTGCATCCTCTAACCGGTGGAGAAACAAAATTCAAGTTTGAGCTTCTCTTGTGTCTACTGGTTGAAAAAGAGAAAAGGTCAGTTATATATTTGGGAGCTAGACCAAATAGTGCATCTCTATCACATCTCAATCATATCTCTCCTCTCCTGTCTTTCCTTCAATGTAGATCTAAAATAATTGCATCTAAAATAGCTCCTCCTCGTGCTGATTTCTGAATCAGTTGCTCTATGAAGCAATTATGTATTTCATCTGGAAACCTTTCCTCCCTTGAATTTCCTGACGTGACATTTATCCAATCAGTAATGGGGTAGTTGAAATCCTTGAGTCTAGAACCAAAATGAACTATCCCATATTTCAAATATATTTTTATTGATATGCTTTCCTATGTTCTCCATGCTGTTTAAATATTATATCTTATCCATCAGCCCAGTACAATGGACACATGATACATTTTATATGGAGCATGGTGGCTTCTATAATTAGACAAATTTTTTGCTTTGTGATATTCTTTTGAATATAAAGATAAACCATATTATTCATCTGTCCTTTTGGAAAGATGCAAACTTTTACTTAAGTGATTAAATGTTTTTGACAAGAATATAAGAATTGCCGCTGCTGGGTAAGACCAGTGGTCCATCGTGCCCAGCAGTCCACTCACGTGGCAGCCCTTAGGTCAAAGACCAGTGCCCTAACTGAGACTAGCCTTACCTGTGTACGTTCTGTCTAACTTTGTTTTGAATCCCTGGAGGGTGTTTCCCCCTATAACAGCCTCCGGAAGAGCATTCCAGTTTTCTACCACTCTCTGGGTGAAGAAGAACTTCCTTACATTTGTACAGAATCTATCCCCTTTTAACTTTAGAGAGTGTCCTCTCGTTCTCTCTACCTTGGAGAGGGTGAACAACCTGTCTTTACCTACTAAGTCTATTCCCTTCATTATCTTGAATGTTTAGATCAGGGCTGCCCAAGTCCGGTCCTTGAGATCTACTGGCAGGCCAGGTTTTCAGGATATCCACAATGAATATGCATGAGAGAGATATTTGCATACGAAGAAGGCAGTGCAGGCAAATCTCTCTCATGCATATTCATTGAGGATATCCTGAAAACCTGGCCTGCCAGTAGATCTCGAGGCCCGGACTTGGGCAGCCCTCGTTTAGATCATGTCCCCTCTCAGTCTCCTCATTTCAAGGGAGAAGAGGCCCAGTTTCTCTAATCTCTCACTGTACGGCAACTCCTCCAACCCCTTAACCATTTTAGTCGCTCTTCTCTGGACCCTTTCGAGTAGTACCATCTCCTTCTTCATGTACGGCAACCAGTGCTGGACGCAGTATAAAAGGTGAGGGCGAAGCATGGCCTGGTACAGCGGCATGATAACCTTTTCCGATCTGTTTGTGATCCCCTTCTTAATCATTTCTAGCATTCTGTTCACCCTTTCATTCGCCGCACATTGCGTGGACGGTTTCATCAACTTGTTGAACAGTACTCCCAAGTCTCTTTCCTGGGGCATCTCTCCAAGTATTGCACCGGACATCCTGTATTGCCTAAATAGTTCCACCATTTTATAACTTACTCTGTTTGTAAATTATAGCTAATGCTGCCAATGTCCCTGCCATCAAGCAGCTTCAAAACATCATAAATAAACTACCCGCCACAACCATCGAAAAAAGAAAATCAAATGCCATGCGAGCTATTATACATCAAATTTTTCTTTTAAGACAAAAACAATACATGAGACCATAGATGATCCTCCAATTAAAGTTGCTTGTAGTTTTCTAATTTCCTATGGATTTGTAATTGCAGTCATACATTTTCAAACCAGATAATAAAAATATATTTCTGTATCTCAGAAATATGAATAATGCATGGATATTTTTAGAAAGACTGACTGGCAAATGTGAAGGCCCACAGTTTTTATATAACTTCCTCCCAGATGATCTGCTTCTTTTACTTTCACCTCCTGTCTCACAGGAAGATGACAAGAGACAAGCAATAGATGGACATCCCATTTCCCAAGGCCTGCCAGTACAAATGGGGACCATGATAAAAGGAATTTAGCGCAGCAGAAACCACACTGAAAGAAAACATGTCAGCTGCAAAGATTGAGTGACACATTGCTCCATTCCTACATATTTTTTTCATTTATTTTATATAAGCACTCTGACAGATTCATCCATTCCTTTCTAACTTTGACAACTGCAGTTGTCCAAGCAACAATATTATCCCACCTGGACTACTGTAACAGCTTGTTGACAGGCCTTCTGGCCAAATCTATCCACAAGGTCTAGCTAATGCAGAACAGTGCAGTTAGAAAGTTTTACGAGGGGCAGTCTATAAGACTCCTAATAAACATAAACATTACCAGAGTCAAATTGTAAGGACCAAATTACCCCTGTGAATCCATTTTAAAAATAATATGTTGGGATCCAGAGTTCTTTATAAGGATGGTCCACCATATTTCCAGTCTTTCCTCATCTTTATTCCCTCCTAAACATGAGGGGTGTTTCTATAAAGTTGGTACCAATATTTAGGTACAAAATATGCACATAAAGGACCAGAATAACAGAATATATATGAAGTGAGGTGTTCCACAAGGGTCAGCGCTTTCAGCCCTTCTTTTCAATGTTTATATGGCATCCATAGGTGTAATTTTTGTGAAATTAAATGTTCAATTTTTCTTTCTTGTAGATGGTTGGGGCAAGAAATTTTACATGAGGTTAAATGATTGTATAAATGAAGTTGGTAAATGGATGAAGAACAAATTGGTTCTGAATGTTGTGAAAACACAAATTATGTTGGTGTAAAAGAAAGATGAATAAGTTTAGCCTCTGGATATGAGCTTAAGGCTCAGATTCACTAAGGCCACGGATCAGTCACCTTCCACTCAACCTGTTCTTGATCCAGCCTGTCACTTTGTGACCCATCCCGTAGGCACTCAGTTTATTTATTAGACATCTGTGTGGAACACTGTCAAAGGCTTTGCTAAAATCTAAATACGCCACATCTAGCGCACATCGTCTATCCAATTCTTTGGTCACCCAGGCAAAGAAACTGATCAGATTTGTCTGACAAGACCTACCTCTAGTGAATCCATGTTGCCTTTGGTTCTGTAATCCACAGACAGTTCCATTGCTTTACCACTAGACATGTTTTATATTTAATATCTCTAGGATATAAACTTCAGATGATCATTAATCAACTTATAGTTCTTAACAGATGGTAAGTCACCTAAATTCATTTTATAGTCTGGGATTTCTCCATGGAAGATAAAGAAAACCAATGTACATAATTTAACCAACCAGACCACCCTCCCTAGCCCACCCGAACCCCCCCTACCTTTAGTAGTTGGCCGGCCAGCCGGATGCTTCCTCCATCTGTCCAGCAGGCCCACCTTCATCTGAAAGTTGGGCCTGCCCCTTCCCTGTGCATTGTGGGTTGCACCATGGAGGAGCCTAAGGGCCTGATTGGCCCAGGCTCAGGGCCTTAGTCGGTTGGGCCAATCAGAATCTTAGGCCTGGCTCTCAGTGAATTGTGGGTGGGTGCCCTACACTGAATCCAGGCCTAAAAGCAAGAAGGTCATACTTTATGCTCTTTTTAAAAATATAAATATATATTTATTATTTTCAAATATACACTTCCAATACATACAATACAGTATTAACAATAAACACACACATTATTACAACTTAATAAGGACTATGTCTATTATACAAAATAACAACCTAGAATAAAATAAAATTAAACACAGAATAAAATAAATTTCTCATAAGCTGCACATATCCATTTCAGATGTGAGGGAGTTAGCAATATTATTTTGTTTAATGGCTATTATTTCCTCATACTTTATGCTTTAGACTAGCTGATGCCCCGGCATTGCACGGGTATTTAATTATAGCAATAACACTGTAAATGGATTCAAATAAAGATACTTTATAGTGGTGAATGAAAATATTTTTTACAGCTTTATAAAAAGTACAATAATCAAATTATAATGTGAAATATTTGACAAAATGAATACAATACAACTAACACAAAACTTGATTATAAACAACATTTTTAGTTTCACCTCCAGGAGCAAGAACATATATATTCTTGGGTGAACCCACCCTTCCCACGTGTGCAGGTGGGCCGCGAGACCCCCAGAACATATCACCCCAGGTAGTGAGGGATCTGCATACCAAGTTTCGTTCAAATCGGTCCCACAGCTTCTTACATTTTTTCCATTGACTTGAATGGGTGAAATCTGATTTTCTGTTTGTAGCTCCGCCCATGTGTGCAGGTGGGCCGCGAGACCCCCAGAACATATCACCCCAGGTAGTGAGGGATCTGCATACCAAGTTTCGTTCAAATCGGTCAAGCCGTTTATGAATTACTGTGAGAATGGCAGCTTTTTACATTTTTTCCATTGACATGAATGGGTGAAATCCGATTTTCTGTTTGTAGCTCCGCCCACGTGTGCAGGGGGGTCGCGAGACCCCAAGAACATATCACCCCAGGTAGTGAGGGATCTGCATACCAAGTTTCGTTCAAATTGGTCAAGACGTTTTTGAATTACTGTGAGAATGGCAGCTTTTTACATTTTTTCCATTGACATGAATGGGTGAAATGTGATTTTCTGTTTGTAGCTCCGCCCACGTGTGCAGGTGGGCCGCGAGACCCCCAGAACATATCACCCCAGGTAGTGAGGGATCTGAATACCAAGTTTCGTCCAAATCGGTCCCTCAGCTTATTACATTTTTTCCATTGACTTGAATGGGTAAAATCTGATTTTCTGTTTGTAGCTCCGCCCACGTGTGCAGGTGGGCCGCAAGACCCCCAGAACATATCACCCCAGGTAGTGAGGGATCTGCATACCAAGTTTCGTTCAAATCGGTCAAGCCGTTTTTGAATTACTGTGAGAATGGCAGCTTTTTACATTTTTTCCATTGACATGAATGGGTGAAATCTGATTTTCTGTTTGTAGCTCCGCCCACGTGTGCAGGTGGGCCGCGAGACCCCCAGTACATATCATCCCAGGTAGTGAGGGATCTGCATACCAAGCTTCGTTCAAATCGGTCAAGCCGTTTTTGGGTGATCGCGGCACATACACACATACATACACACATACCTCCGATTTTATATATATAGATTAATCTATAAGTAATGAGGAGGAAGGTATAGATGCATTGATTGCTGTATTTTAGACAGAGGATGTAGATAGAAATGCACTGGTGTTTGAGGCTGAATAAGACACCGGTATAAGACACATGGGAAATCAATAGAACGTATTGGTTCAACAACTCATTCCAACAGGTGATCCCAGGAGGATAAAGGGAAACAGTATTACATAATTCTTCTTCCCCTTTTGAAGTCTGTCAATTTGTACCTTTGCTTAATCTTTTGTAAACCGCATAGAACTTCACGGTATTGCGGTATATAAGCTGTTATTATTATTATTATTATAATTCTTTCATGAGCCACATTGATTTGACATGCATTTTTAGTCATTTACAAGTAAAATCGCCTTTTTTTTTTTTCAACTCTGGATTAACCAACTACATCTTTGTTTTTATCAAAGTCCAGGTTGGTTTCCCCTGGACTTCCTTGGGACTTTATACTCGAGCATAGGGAAAGCTTCCAGGAGCTCCTTTCACACTATTTTATGATAAAATAAAATTTCTAAAAAAAGAATAACTGGCTCAGTAGAGCAGAACTGGTCAGAGAGCCTCAAAATGTACCGACAGCACATTGCTGTTTAGAACAGCTTTGAGGCATATTGGTGATGTCATGTGAGCAAAGTTGAATTGTAGCACTCTGTCCACACTGTATTTGCAGTACTTTTTAAATTAAAGAAATAGTTTAGGTTCCCTAGGCCAGTGGTTCCCAACCCTGTCCTGGAGGACCACCAGGCCAGTCAGGTTTTCAGGCTAGCCCTAATGAATATGCATGAGAGAGATCTGCATATAATGGAGGTGTCAGGCATGCAAATCTGCTCCATGCATATTCATTAGGGCGATCCTGAAAACCCGACTGGCCTGGTGGTCCTCCAGGATAGGGTTGGGAACCACTGCCCTAGGCTGTCATTCTGCCATGTTTTACAGACTCTGAAAAAGGTAAGGGAACAAAATGAACAAAATTAAATGCAAGTTGATGGAAGGGGTAGAAATAACTCTGGCACACTATGTTCTTTAGCATTCATATTTTCAAAACTGAACCTAGCTCTTCAGAGATTGTATAATCGGGTTAAGAGCATCATAATTTTCTTTCCAAAATCAAAGCTGTATAGAAACTGCATTCAAGAAGCAAGGGGGTGGGGGTGGGGGAGCTAAAACCATGTAGAAGAAATCAAAGCAGAAATCATTGAATAACACATCCAAATCAAAGAAATATAAATTTAAAGTGTAGACTGCTGGACTGTATAGTGTAGCAAAGCATTTAAGATGAGAACCTAGTAATTTTAAGTCAATTTCTCTTCTAACCCTTAATATTTTAACTTAACCACTTGCACTTCAGGTAGTAGCATAAATTCAGTTCCAGGACCCCAAGTACAAATTGCAGAGAAGTCCCCCCCCAAAAAAACAAACAAAAAAAAAGTGAAATATCTGAAAGTGCACAGAGAAGTTCAGATCAAAGGGAACTTTTCAGAAGCTGGAAGAGGGGATATATGATAGAGACTTTTAAATGCAATAAAACAAAATAACATTACTCGTCAGAGGTGGAGTATACCACAGAGATAACCATTTAAATCAAAAGTGGAAAAAAAGCCTCAATGTATTTATTATAAGCAGTAATCAATATAGATTTTAAGCTGCACATTCTGTTCTCAATAGCAAAAATCTCCACATAAAAAATGTAATTATCAACTGGGCATAAAATCCACCACTGTGCACATAGGTAAAAAATGTTTTTAAACTTAGCTTAGTCGCATGACTTGATCCGACGCCGGTACTGCCGCACTCCACTGTCTTCTTGCGCGGCGTGTTGATTCAAACCCCCATTGTGGACCTGATCTCACACACCACACTCACAGAACATGCAGCTTAAAATCTATATTGATTGCTGCGTTATAATAAACACATTGAGGCTTTTTTTTCCCGCTTTTGATTTAAATGGTTATATCTGTGGTATACTCCACCTCTAGCGAGTAATGTTATTTTGGTGCTGATTTTTTGCATTGATTGTTACTCTGAAGTATTTTTCATGGGAGACGTTTAAATACCAGTATGGAATAAATAGGCATGAGGCCAGTCTCTTTCAGTTGAAAGGAAGTTCCAGAGTGAGAGGGTATAGGTTGAAGTTAAGAGGTGATAGGCTCAGGAGTAATCTACGGAATCTACTTTTTTATGGAATGGGTAGTAGATGCATGGAATAGACTCCCAGTAGAGATGGTGGAGACAAAGACTGTCTGAATTCAAGAAAGCGAGGGATCTATTAGGGAGTGGAGGAGATAGTGGATGCTTTGCATGAGCAGAATGGATGGGCCATTTGACCTTTATCTTCCATTGTGTTCCTATGTTTCTATGAAAAGCTAGGAAGGTTGACCATTCCTGTGTCTTCTTTCTCTCTTCCTCCCTCTCCCCCTAATATCTATTTACAGGGCATCCTTCCTTCCCGCTATAGGAGGGGCCTTAGGCACTTGGGCCAATCAGGCCCTAGGATCCTGTGGGTTGGGCAGGGGAGGGGCAGGCACACCTCATTTGGACAGAGACAGGCCTGCTGGCCGGACGGTGCAAAGGCCCATCCAGCCATCTTGGAGGTAAGCCCAAGGGGGGTTCCAGGTTGGGGGTTTCATTGAGGACTGTCCGGCAGGAGGGGTTGGGCACCCTCCTACTGCGATCATTGGGGGGGGGGAGAGGAGAGGAGACTGGCAGCCGTAGCCGTGGCCGTTATACTGATCATGGCAGGGAGATCCCGTGCCGCAATTAAGTATAGCAGCCGCGTCTAAACAAACCCAATTTTGTAACCGACGTCTTCAACATGGACGTCGGTTACAGAATCGAGTTTACTTTGGGCGGGTTTTATTCCGATTCTGTATAGGATGCCCGGGATGGGCATCGTATACAGAATCCTGGTCTTACTGTCTATCCCATCTTTCAGGGAGATGTTTTTGGATATACACAGAGACTCTAGTTTCTCTGTAATGCACCAACACTTTGGAACTAAACCTCATGCTTTAATCCAATTAGTCAATTTCTTTTCTGCTTCACTAATCGAACCAGCACACTCCACAAAATAACAGGAAAACAGTTAAGACGCTAACAATCTTTCCGTGCAGCGTTTGGATTGAATCTTTTAGTGCAGTATCACAAGCCTGAGTCATTTATTCACATAAACCTTATCAGCGCTATCTACTGGATCACCAGTCTACACTTCACAGTCTACCCCTGAGGAAGGCTTTCTAATGGAAGCCGAAACACGAAACGTGTTGGGTCCAAAGATATGAGTGAAAGGACTCTATTTAAGGCTTGGTGCCTTACATATTTTATATATGTGATATCTTTTTTATGATTATTTTCAATAAATTATAATTGCCCAAAGGTTGATTTGCACAGTCCCTTCCCTTTTTTCTTCTGTTTCACTAATCAAACTGCCACTCTGTATCCAATTCAAAAACAATTTTGAAGAAACAGGTTCCAATCAATGTTCAAACTGAATTCAAATGATTCTGATTAAGTCTTCCTATAGTAGTTGTAGGCTTCAATTACTTCCTCTCATGGGTGTTTTGACTTGATCAAGTATCCAAATTTATTTTTTCATTTGACATACTACACATTGACAGAGCCATCTGAACGGTTTACAATATAATAATATAAACAAAATTACAATTAAATAAACAACATAAATGTATTAAAAAATAATAACTAAACACATTAGTGAAGTGAAAACATGTTACTGTTCTCAACAATTACTAGCCATTGGAGCCTTATTTTATAGGTGCTTAGAAAAGCTTTTATGTTCAGTTATTCTATAGTGTAAACCTCTTCTTTCTTCCACATGTAGAAGGGCATTTTCAATATGACAATCAAATGTAAAGAAAAAAAGTTTATTGGAAACGAACAAAAAACTAAGTCCAGAATGAAAGAGTGCCCAGAGCTGAAATGTCTAAAGTGCCCTATAAACATGTGCATCTTAGGATTTTCAAACCTCCAAATCCCACACTTGTAATGGCATCCCCCCCAAAATGTACCTAGTAGGAAGGACAGCTTCAGCAATACTGAAGTTGAGCTTCTAGTGAATGATATAGGCCCTCTTTTACTAAGGTACGCTAACCGATTAGCATGCATGCATGTTAGTCTATGGACGTGTTAGCATTTAGTGCACGCTAATTGTTTTGCAGGGGGTTAGTGGCTTTCTATGTCGATCATTTTACTCCAAAAGGGCAAACACTCAGCGCTTATACCAAGCAAAGAGAATGGGCATTAATATACCACAAGCTAAATGTGGTCCACCACGCTAATCCAGACGTGTAGGACTGCAAAAGGAAATGGAGGCAGCTGAAGAAGGATATCAAACGCAAGGATAGAGACACTTCACCTGCTGTGGACCCTGTGAATCCCATTCCTATGGAGTACATGATGCACAGGTTCCTTCCCAAGGGGAGCATCCATAGCCTGGGAACCCAGGACACCTCCTCATAGGAAGTCGGGTAAGGTTGAGGGAATAAAGATGTACTGCTGCTCTCTCTATTTAACCCCTTCTCCACCAAGCTGGGACAGTGTTGGAGACTGATAGAAAATCCAACTGTACTAAAGGTTATCAGATTGGTGGAGGGAAGGGGTAGAAAGGAGCATCAGACTACAGGGTAAAAATCTAGTTATCAAAGCCTATCAATTCAGTAGTTGTTCATGCCTAGGTCTTGGAACACCCAAGCTCTCTGTTTGAGGCCTACTGTGTCTATTATTTTTAGGTGTTTACACCCCCCCCTACACACACACACACACCCTCCTCTCCTCCTGCCTTAGTCCATTACCAACCAGTGGCTATCTTTTAATTTCTGTTCCAGACTTACTTTTCCGTGGAACTTTGTGTGCAGATGTGTGGGAATTCCTACATCTACTCGGCACAAGACAATGCCACTGACTCACATTGGAGCCTGAACCTGGGTTTGAGTTCCCTAGGCATCAGGATTCAATGCCTTGCACTCAGGGACACCTTATGGGACTAGCTACTCCCCATGTTTCTACCAGCAGCTCATTAGTGTACATTTGGGAAATAATGACCTCTGCACTGTGAAAGGAGTTGACTTCATATGTCTAATCAAAAGAGATTTCTTCCCAGTTGCCTGTTATTTCCCTTAAATTAGATTTGAGTGGTCCTATATAATTCCTAGGCTGGTATGGAGAGATATGCAAAAGATCAAGGCAGTGGAAAGGTTGTGTAGAAAATGAATGATAATGTTTCTAGGTTTATGATAGATTTATGAGGATGGTGCTATCTCATGAGCTATTGACTCATGATTGCCCAGGGCTTTATTGTCTTGATGGGATGTCTCTTTCCAATATGGAGATGGATATATTTTTGAGTGCAGTGTAAGATCTACTGGAAGATTGTTTTGGTGGCAAACGGGCCACAGCTGTAAGTATGGGGAGAGGTGACAAGTTCAGAGCTGCCACCACTTGTGGTAGAAGAGCTAATTTGACTGGAATCTGGCTTTGAAATTTGAGGAAGAAAGCAGGAATGAGAGGAGCAGTATAATTGTTGGTAGCTCATGTGTATCACTTCCATTAGCAGAAGCATGACCCTGTAGTACCTCAGGTCTCATTGATGTGCTAGGCCAGTGGTTCTTAACCCTGTCCTGGGGACCCCCCCAGCCAGTTGGGTTTTCAAGATATCCCTAATAAATATGCATGAGAGAGATTTGCATATAATGGAAGTGACAGGTATGCAAATCTCTCTCATGCATATTCATTAGAGAACTACTGTGTTAGGCTATATGATATACCTTGATGCTTCAATACCAATTAACCAATTGGCGGTATGGGAAAGAGACTGCTTAGAACAGGCGGGCAAGCATGTTGGGAGTAATGTTGAAGAATGGAAAAGATACATTTATGTGTGGTGCTAATATTAATAAAACTGCAGCCAATGTCTTACCAAATTTATCAAGCTGGTGTTGGGTTGTTAATTGTGTACATAACATTAACACTTGCACCACTACCTCATAACTAGCTCACCACTACCTCATAACTATAATGCATTTGTGTACTTGCAAACTTTGTCCAAATTCTGCCCTATGTATACCTACTGACAAAGTATTCATCATTATGTCATCGTACACATTTTTCTGCCAGTCAGTATTTCATGAGGTCATTTATGCATGAAAATAATTTTATAAAATTACTCCCAATAAGCATGGTTTTTATCTTTTGTGTTGGTCATTCTTTCCTTTTCTAATCACTATTTTATAGAGGTTTTTTTCTTCTCTTTGAGCAGTGTCATTCTTTGACTTTCTTGGTATAGAATGTTGTTCTGAATTCCTTGCTTCCCATTTTGTATGACCACATATGTACAAAAAGTATTGATTACCCCAGGAAGTATAGCGTTAATTTCTTTTTTCCTTTTGTCATTCCTTAAAAAAATGAACCCTTTCAGAAATGATTGTCTTTTTTTTCCCTAATTACTATTTTATAGACTTTGTTTTTATATGTCCTGTTTGATCAGTGTCCTTGTCTGACTTTCTTGGTATAGAAATGTTCTTCTGATTTCCTTACTTCCTGTTTTCTGTCAAGCTTAAATCTGTATGTCTTTTTCATCCTTCAGCAAATGCATTTTGAGAGTATCAAGGCAGGAGAGACACCAAGAACTCAAAAGTCATATGCCAAAGACTTATTTAATTATTTATTTATTTTGATTTCTATCCCGTCCTCCCAGGAGCTCAGAACAGGTTACAAAAGGACACTCGCAGAAATTACAAAAACATTCACGGTAGCATAAGGACATGATTGGTTGCAAAAGACTTTCACAGTGGATTACAAAAAGAAGATCACAGTAAATTAAGGGTAAGACTGGATGCAAAACAAAGCGTTCATATGAAGAAGGGAATGTGGAGGAGTGTCTGCTGGAGGCCGTTCATTCGAAGAGGAAGGTCTTCACTGCTGTTCGGAAGGCCATCAGAGAGTCTTGTGATCTTATCTGTGCAGGCAGTTGGTTTCACAACTGAGGGATAAAGTGGCTGTACCAGCGTTTACGTGCAGCTTCCATTTAAAGAGATCTTTCGGAGGGGGGGGGGGGAATGCATAGTCATCTCTCTTTGCTTCAGAGCAGAGGTGGCGAGTGGGGATGTACTGGTGTAGCTTGGATGTGATATAGGTGGGGGTAATGATGTGGAGTCTTTTGTAAGCTATTACAAGGGCCTTGAATAGGCAGCATTTGTTGATGGGTAGCCAGTGTTCTGCATGGAGAGCTAGGTAGTTGAGGCTGTATAGGATAAATGGATACATGAAATTCAAATGGTAGGTTGTCTTTGGAATTTCTCTACGGTTCACCTAAAAAGACAGGCAATTCTAAACAGATTTTTGTTTTTAGACTGGATTTGTTTTACCATCTTTCAATCTGAGAAAGTGTGATAAATGTATCTCTCAAACATAGATACAGATTTCATAGCACTGAGCATGGTGTATCACCAAGCAACCTCTTATCTGAATTCCTGCCCGCTTATTTTCTCCTTTTGATTAATGTCCCTGCTCATCTGTTCTTTTTGTTCTCCCTGAACTTTCTATAACATGCAATTTGAGCTTTTTTTTTCTACTTTCATTTCATCAATTATCACCTCTTCTGAGTGTCCCAAAAGCACAACTGAGTTTGATTTTGCAAGATTTCTAGAGTGCACAAAGGGATGTTTGTTGGGAAATGCACAGGACCACAAGTACTTTCTCCTAAGATAGATTTAAATAATCATTGTCTAGTAATTCAATCTACTGTATTACAATTAAAAAATGATTTGCTAGATGTTGAGGGCCATTTTTTATATGACATCCAAATCCGAGTTTGGATGTTTTGTGCAACATGCACACAAATCCAGTAGCAAACATGACCATTTTCAAAACAGAAAAACATCTCTCATTTTGAGCCATTTTTCCAAAAACACATACAAAAGAAAAACGCACAGAACAAGCCACTGAGATGTTGGAGAGGTCAGCAATTGTAGTAGACTGGCCTCACAGACATCCTAGCAGAGTAGTGGGGCACCTTAGGGAGAACTACAGTGAACTTCACATAAAAAGTCCCAGGTGCACATCTCACCATAACACCCTTACATTGTATAGTGAGCCCTCCTAAACTAACCAAAAACCTGCTAGACCTTTATGCTTACAGATATCATTAATCTATTAATCCTAGGCTTAATAGACTACTGCAATATTATCTCCCCTGCCCAGCAACTATGATAAAACAATTACAAATAATACAAAACACAGCCCTAAGACTCATCTACTCGCTTAAAAAATACGATCACATCACAGAAGCATACCACGACTCACACTGGCTCCCAATACAAGCAAGAAAACACTTCAGATTCCATTGCTATAACAGAGACAGCCTAACCTACTGGAACAACCAACTAACTCAAACTACCTCAACCAGACACAGGAGAACCCACACACTATTCACACACCCAACTACCAAAAATGTCAAACGAAGAAGAATGTACGACAACCTACTAGCCACCAGAGCAGCAAAACTGGACAGACAACTCACAAATCTGCTATCTTCGACCACAGACTACAAAACCTTAAAAAAAGAAACAAAAACCCTACTCTTCAAAAAGTACATTAAACCGTTATAACAGAACCAAACCACCCAAACTTCACCCAAAACACCAACTACATAGCACATATACAAACCACTCATTAGACATTTATTAGTATCTTGACAATTCTCTTGTAATCCACCAAATGTATTTCGTAACATCATGACAATTCTTGTGTAATCCGCCTTGAACCGTAAGTTAACAGCGGAATAGAAATCACTAACGTAATGTAATGTAATCATCTATTTGTAGGTACAGTGGGATTCAGGTGGATTTTGTAAGGCTCACATTTCCCATCATGTGTGGCAGTTAGAGTGGGGTATAGGCCTTAGTCCCTATCTCTATGGTTGACTACACCACCCACTACTCCTGAAACCTGCATGCTGCTCTATTAGGACAGGCTACTTCATCTAAAGCCATCATATAAGCAGGTATGTACTGTTTCATTCACATCTTTGAGGGATAGAAGGGGGGGTCAGAGACCCCTGGGGGAGTATGTGGGAGTCATATTTATATATATCCAGTGGTCATCTGGTTAGTTTGGGTACCTTTATAGCAGGTATTAGTCACATATTTATTTATTTTAAAAATTTATATTCTTATCACATCGATATCATTTCTATCACTTATCACATCGATAAAGCATCAATTCTATCACTTTTCACATCGATAAAGCATCAATACTGTACATCACAATATAACAAAGCTGCTACAGAACTTAAAACAGGTCTAAACGTCCATTTTTTGCCTGGACGTTTTCTACAATGTTCTATTACTGCAGAAAATTGTCAAAATCATAAACCCACCCTAATCCCACACAAACCATGCCTTTAACATGTCCCCTTGAGATTTAGACACACTGCAAACAACCACCATATAAATCCATCTAGAATATGAGTTTTGAAAATAGCAAATTGGAAAGGTTTGGTGAGAAAAACATCAGTCTGCTTCTTTATGCCACATTTTGGATGTTTTTCTTTTTTTATGAGCCCCATTATTTCCATTTCCATAGACAAGACAAGTGAAGAAAAGCATGCCTCCAGGTTGCCTGTCTAGATATAGTCAGGCAAAGATAATCACTGTTCCTGCATTTTGTTTAACTAATTCTCTCTACTGTTTTTCTGTTGTTTGATCAATTCAGTCTTAGGACCTTTTCTTCTCAATGTACTTCCTTGGTTCTATGTCTTATGGCGATACTAAAATAACATACCATTCCCCTAGATTGTTATCTTTTACCTTCAAAATTGTAGTTCTTGCCCATTTTCCTCGTTCCCATTCATCATAGTTTCCAAAAGTCTTTGTCGTCCCCTGTCTTCTTAAATTTGTATTTTAGCTATTGCATGCTTTTATGATTTTGTATCCTGCCTAGAAGGCTGATTAGGCGGTATAAGAAATTTTAAATAAGCTTGAAACTTGAACTTAAGTTATTAGTTTTTTAATAAACAACAATATGATATCCTCATGAAGGAAGGTTCTAAATATCTAGGTCATAAAATAGTTGTCTCTGGTGCTTTAATTATTTTTTTTTCAATGTCATCTAACTATTTTGGACAGCGGTGCTTTATACATGGGACTTCCATTAGATTTAAATCCCTCCTGCCGGAACCCCCCACCCCCCGCCTGGGCCAACCAGAATCTTAGATAGGCCCATGTGCCTAAGGCCAGAGAGCCTTATAGCAGT
This sequence comes from Geotrypetes seraphini, assembly GCF_902459505.1. Taxonomy (NCBI): domain Eukaryota; kingdom Metazoa; phylum Chordata; class Amphibia; order Gymnophiona; family Dermophiidae; genus Geotrypetes; species Geotrypetes seraphini. The sequence goes on along the minus strand of NC_047084.1, from coordinate 530,818,063 downwards.
ATTTACCACACGTACGTTGTCCCCTGAAGAAGGCAACTACACCATCCGAAACCCGGATCCTGGTTGGGACTTTCCTAGGATCCCATTCGTCTGGGACTGTGAATGGTCTTTTTAAAGGCCTAGGACATTTGTACTTTTATATGTACTTTTTATATGTATAGCAGTTTTAGCAAATAAAACATCCAAATCCGCTTTATGCCATTTTGGGACATTTTTCTCTGTTGAAAATAAGTCCCATACACACCAATGTGTCCTTATAAGATTGCCCCAAACAGCAGCTAAGAGTTATACTAAAATTAACTCAACGTGCATTTATACCCATAAGATATTCACAAATGCACACATTTTATAAAATACCCACATATATAAATTGCAACTATGCCTATGCTTCACCTGTCATAAGAATATGTGTTCTTTTATGTGGGGGATTAATTATATAAGATACATTTTTATATGCTTATAATGGCATATACAATACACACCTACAGGTCTTTTTACTAAGGTGCAGTAGCCGTTTTAGAGCACGCTAAAAATTAGCGTGCACTAAATGCTAATGCATGCTAACACGTCCATAGGATATAATGGACGAGTTAGTGTTTAGCACGGGCTAAAATGACTAACGCACCTTTGTAAAAGACTTTCTGAGTTGGTGTGTCATGCTATCTCTGACTCTAGTCAAATGCAGACTAAAAGCCAAACTTTCTGAGGCTACTTTTAAAATCTAACACCTTTATTCAATTTTTTTTAACACCCATGTTGTTTTAATCATTCCTCTAACAAATCAAACTCTCTAAATTCTAGTTATTCTATTTGTCTGTTTTGACTTTAAGCCTTTTTCCTAACTCAGGTAGGTTCTCCTTAAATTTGCCTCCCCAGAACCTTCACCTTTTGGGGTCTTATATATGACAGGAGTAGAAGGATGAAATTGCAGCCCTTTCCTTCTACCAGAGTATAGAAAATAAATTTTGCTTGAACCAAGAGTGTATGCGCAATCACAAGTTTCACATTGATTTTTCCTTCTATCCCTGGGCCAAATTCAACATCAAACTACAGGAACCAGAAAAGATGTTAAGACCTTTGGCCACTTTGTCTCATTTGAGACACAGACAGAAGGCAGGAAAAATCTGTTTTTTTTCAATCATTCAGAACTAATAAATGTAAGGCTTACATTTATAGACTACAAAAACTCAACACAGAGTATGAATGTGTAAAGAGCTGACAATTACAGCCTTGTTTTCCCATGCTGACAGAAAATGGAGTAGCTGAAGGTTTAAGCAATGGCAATTGCAAGTTCTGTGACAATTAGAATCCCAATATTACCAGACGCTGACTGGTTACTTGTGCAGAGAACCCAGATAGCAATTAGGTTCTCCACTAGGATCATGCTGGTAACTAAGAATAATGGGGCTCATTTAAAAAAAAATGCAGATGTACAAAAAAATTGCATTTACTGGCACTTGGATATCCTAATCACTACCAATTTTCAAAAACATCTTTCTGGACGTCGTGCAAGGTGCCCTTGCCGCTATGTGTCCAAAACTCAAGGGGGCATGTTAGAGGTGTGTTGTGGGCGGGCTTAGACTTGGATGTCCAGGACGGAATTTGGACCTCTGGAGCTTGACCTATTTTAGAAGCATCTAAGTGCCACAAAGGTACCCAAACTGACCAGATGACTACTGGAGGGCTTAATGACCCAAACACACACTACCCCAGTGGTCATTAACCCCCTTCTACCCACCCCAAAATCTGAATGAAACAGTACATACCTGTCTCTAGAACATCAGCATTTGATATGGTAAATCCTAGTAGAGCATCACACAGGTGTCTTAAGAGCCTAGTGAGTGGGCTGGTAAGGAGGACACAGGCCCACAAGCCACTCTAACTATTACATTTATGGTGGAAAGTGTGAGCCCACCAAAACCCACTAAAATCCTACTATACTGCCATATAGGTGCCAACTGCAGCCATAAGGGATATTGGGGTGATAGACAGGTGGGTATAGTAGGTTTTTGAGGGGATTCGGAAGGCTCATCATATATTATAAGGGATTATGGTAAAATGTACTTCTGGCAAACTATATGCGAAGTTCACAGCGGTGCCCTCTAAGGTGCCCCACTGCTCTGTTGGCATGTCTGTGTGGTCAGTATATGGCTTGGGTTTGGACATTTTCAATTTGGATGTTTTTCTTGTCACAAATAGTCAAAAAATATAGGCGTGCTAAAGTTGGACATCCTGACGGCCATGATGTCCAAGTATGCAATAAAAAAAAAAAAGGATGTCCAGCAGTTTTGAAAATGGACATTTCTCTACCCTGACTTTTGGACATCTTGCGGGAATCGTCCAAAGTCAGATGGAAGCACTATTGAAAATCTACTATCTTGCATTGAATTGGCAGCTAATCAAAGTGAAGAAGTAGCTGAGAACCAGTGTAAAATTTTCTTTTGTCCCAGGTACAAAACTTAGATTGTGGGCCCACCAGGGACATAGAAAGTACCTGTATATAATATGGAAACTGCTTTGGTTGTATCACAGAAAGACAGTATTTCAAGAATATAATAATGAAGTATATCTGTAGAAGATCCAAAGCTTATCTTCCAGCAAACATTATCACAAGACTCCTAAGAATAAGAAAGTAAATCAGTAAAAGGCAGGCAGGCATAATCCCTTATGAAATGTCTGAGAATGATAAGAAGGCAGAACAAACCAGGCTCACAGATGCACAACTACTTATTGACTTAGTCTGTACAGAGAAAATTGCAAGGAAAAACAGCTTTCTCCACTTCACTCTTTTTAAGTCGAGGCCACTTGAGATCCAAATGAGCTGAAGGAGAGTGTAACAGCAGGAGCAGGGGTTGAATCTGGGACCATACCCAAACAGCCAAACACAAGCACAAAAAGGTAAAGGAAACATCTTTATTAGCTCAAAGGAAAAGAAAAATCCTGTACCCTGTTTCTTCACAGGGCCAGGCATACATGGAACAGTCTCTAGTTCAAAAAGTTCTGAAAGGGGCCTGTAGCTTACAGGACCCAAAACATGAATCATGGCTTGTGACTTCTAACCCCCAAGCACAGTCTTTCAACAGTTTTCCTCAGTCATCAAACTCACAAGTGTTCAGCAACAAAAGGAATATTGGCTGACCCCAGTCAAGCTGAGTATCTAAGGGTTGTAGTCAAGGGGTATACAGGAAACAATTCTTCCTCCTTCTTTCCCATGGGCTTCCTTGACCTAGCTCTGGCCCTGTCCTTTTATACTTCTTAACTTCTCCTTTCCATGTCACGAGCCTTGAATTCTGCCAGAGACAGAGCCCACCTTAGGGATTCGGGCAGCTTGTTCCAAGCATATGATGCAGCAAGGCAGAAGGGACGGAGTCTGGAGCTGAAGTTGGAGTCTGGAGTTGAAGAGAAGGGCACAGATATGAGGGACTTACCAGCTGAGCGGAGTTCACGAGGGGGGATAATAGGGGGAGATAAGTGAAGAGAGATAGTGAGGGGAAGCTGAGTGAGTGCATTTGTAGGTCAGTAAGAGGAGTTTGAAATGTATCCAGAAATGGATGGGAAGCCAATGAAATGACTTTAGGAGAGAAGTAACATGAGTAAAGTGACTCTCCCAGAATATGAGACGAGCAACCAAATTCTGGACTGATTCGAGGGGAGCAAGATGGCTAAGCAAAAGGCCTGAGAGTACTAAGTTGCAGTTGTCTAAGCGGGAGGTGATGAGGGAGTGTGCTCAGAGAGGAAGGGTCACATTTTGGCAACATTATAGAGGAAGAAGCAGCAGGTTTTAGCAATATGTTGTATCTGGGCGGTGAAGAAGAGAAAGGAGTCAAAGATGACCCCGAGATTATGAGCAGACAAAACAGGAAGGGTGAGAGTGTTGTCCACAGAGACAGAGAAAGAGGGAAGCAGAGAGGTAGGTTTAGGCAGGAAGATGAGCAACTCTGTTTTAATAAAGGAAAAGAATTGGCCCACAATCAAAATTTTCCCAAGAGAAAAAGATTGAAAGGAACAGTTTCATTAATAATGAAATTCAATTTTGATTGGTTTGTAAAGCAAACCTCTAATCTAAACACTATTTCTCCAGTGGACATCAGTATGAGCCAATTGAAAGGCGCCTGGTATGTATTAAAGGCTCAGGCAGTGACTTTACAATGACTGGCATCTCCTAAACAAAGTCTAGATAAAGGCTGCTGCCTCATACATCATGTTGTCCATGGTATAAGAGAAAACCTCAGATGTGTAAAAGTGAGTGAATAAACAATCCCTTTCAACCATTCATTCCTGGGATACAGCGCATAAACTCCCAAACCTTGCCTTACTAAGTAAAGTGTCAATGGCAAAAAGTGCCTGTGCTAAAATAAAGTGTCTATGGCATAAAAAAGTGCCTGTGCTGCAATTAAAAAGCAATATATCAAACATTAATTGCACATTGGTGATACAAAAGAAAAAATAAACAAAATGCCCAAAAGAAAAAAGTGTGAATAAGTCTAAAATAAATCCAAGTATTCAAAGTCAATATCTAGAAGGACTAGGAATTCATGAAATAAGGTCGGTAAGGGGATTTGTAACCAATCAATTCAATCCTGAGAGAACACCTATTCAAGTTCAAATTCAAGTTCTTAAAGGACTAGAAATTCGTTAAATAAGTTCTTGTAATCTTAATCCTCTTTTTTCCCTTCATTCAAAAGATCATTAATACTAATCTAGATCTTTATTTATTCTTCATATTAAAACTATCTACTTTTAAACAGATTAATTATTCCTAACATTACCTCTTTCCATGAATCATTTTAAAATAACTGAAGCTCTTTCTATCAATTAATTTTCTTCATAATTTTTTTCTTTTTTCTAAATTGACCCTATCCTTATGTACAAACCTTAAATGTTTTTTATTTATTTTTTTCTTTTTTATTATTATTTTTTTTTAATTATTATTTATTTTAGAAATTTTTACATTATTTAACAAGCATATCATCTTGTACAGAAAGTGCAATTAAGAAAACATAATATTAAACACAACATTAAAAAAACTTTTTTTTTTCCAAAAAAGAAGAAATAACTCTCAACTTACTCGCACACTAGTCCTCAAAATTAGGATCCAAGACTTAAGAAACGGAGTGATTTAAGGATACAAAATAATAACTAAAGGAAATCACATTATCTGATACTGAAAAGGAGCTAATTATTCCTTGGACGCTGATTTTCCTTCATTCCCAAGGCGCTTCGTGGAGAGGAAGGCTGTCAAATGAGCTGGTTCAAAGAACACATATTTCAAAGTATGATACCTTACTACACATTTACAAGGATATCTAAGGAAAAATAAACCCCCAATCTGGGTCACACCAGGTTTCAACATTAGAAATTCCCTTCTTCTCTTTTGAGTCTCCTTAGAGACATCCGGAAAAATTTGAATATGAAAACCCAGGAAGTCTGTGGTTCTATTTTTAAAGAAAAGTTTAAGGATCCAGTCTTTATCTGGAGCCAGAACTACAGACAGTAGGAGAGTGGCTGGAATAGCCACTTCTCTGTCCGACTGCTCTAATAAAGCAGATACATCCATAGAACTTTCCTGGGATTTTCCAATTACGTCTTTCTTCTGAACATCCTGAGTCTTTATAGGTAAATAATATACTCTTATCAATGGAGGTAATGAATTCTCAGGAATTTTTAATATTTCCAGAAAGTAACGCTTTATCATGTATCTTGGGGAAATTGAAGAGACCTTTGGAAAATTAATTAAACGCAAATTATTAATCCGGGAATTGTTTTCAAGTGCTTCCAATTTTCTCCTCATTATCAAGTTATCTTTTACCAATAAGTCATGATTACTTTTTATCATTTTTATGTCCTTCTTATCTTCTTGGGTATCAGATTTCAATATTTCTATGTCTTCTTTCAAATTCTTAATAACTTCTTTCTGGTCTTTAAGTTCTTTATCTAAGTTTTTAATTTGAGGAGTCAGAGAAATACCCAAAGCCACAACTAACTCCCAGAGCGAGTCTAAAGTGACTTCTGGGGGTTTAACTGGAACAAAAGGAATTGTTAGTGTAGACAAAGGTAGTTCAGATGTCTGGTCTACCTCTTCAGTGCCCTGTTCCTCCATAGCACGAGTTGTCCCAGTCGCTGGTTTCTCCAAAGGGAACGAGTCCCTCTGAGTTGTCTCCTGCTGCAAGCCCTCCAACGTGCTGGCCTCTCGAGGGGAGAACACACTCTCGTCTGACGTGCTCTCCTCTCGTGGTGAGCTAGCTCCCAGCGGCAACAGCTGGAGGGGAGGCGTCCTAACGTCGGGGCTCAGAGTCACGTCTAGCCCATGGGATGTCGTCAAAGCACTCCTCTCTGCCGACACTTCCATCGGGCGATTCCCCGAACCGACTTGCTCGTTTTGAAGGCGTCTGAAGATGTCTTCAATTGTAGGAACCGTGGGTCCTGAGCGCTGGGAGGCACCACCAACACTCTTACCCCTTCTTTTCGGCATTTCCAAAGAGGTAAGGAAAACACTCTCAGGCGTCCTTCCAGCATCAGACAGCGGCAGCCATCTTGGATCTTTTATTCTTTTTTTAATTAATTTATAAATTGTATAAATTGCATTTCTCCCTTTTACTTACTTGTTTCAGTTTGTATTAATAGAACATAATGATTAGTCTGTATAATAGTCTTATTTGTATTTGTATTTGTCATCCCTGGCTTTTACAATTATGTAATACGCATTGAAATATTGGATATTGCGTAAAATCAAAATTTAATAAACTTGAAACTTGAAACTAATACATGAGTCCTGTGATCATTCAAGGGGTTTTACATAACATCTGTTTCAACCTGATTGCACACTAGCCCCAAGTTTCAAGAAAATGAATACTTAGCTTGACAATAAATAGCAAATATTGCTGTTGCTGATAGAAATAGTGTTTAGATTAGAGGTTTGCTTTACAAACCAATCAAAATTGAGTTTCATTATTATTTAAACTGTTCCTTTCAATCTTTTTCTCTTGGGAAAATTTTGATTGTGGGCCAATTCTTTTCCTTTATTGAAATTCAGTTGGGACTTTATTGGCTACTAAGTCCTTAAGGGTTCTTAGCGGTTTAACTCTGTTTTAGCCATATTCAATCTTCTCCAGGCAGAGTTTGGCCACTTTCCTGGCCACCTTCAGTCTCTCCAGCCAAATTCCTCCATCAACTAGGTTCTTCCTCCCAGGCATCTCAAATCACATCCAGCAGTCTTCTCAGTCTCCACCCATACAACAATTCAAACGAAGAAAACCCCATTCAACTCTGGGATAATTTGCGATTGGCAAACAACACATATGGAAGAAGATAATTACATTACCTTACATTACATTAGTGACTTCTATTCCGACTTTACCTTACAATTCAAGGCGGATTACATAAGAATTGTTATGATCTTAATACATGATCTTATATGGTAAAGGTTTTCTAATTTGCTAAGGCGTAGGAAGTAGGTGTTGGTGGAGTTTGGAGATTTGTTAGTAGAATGATAATTGGTTTTATGTGTTTTTTGAAGAGTAAGGTTTTAGTGTCTTTTTTGAAAGTTTTGTAGTCTGTGGTTGAAGTCAGCAGTTTGGTGAGTTGACGGTTCAGGTTCGCTGCTCTAGTGGCCAGTAGGTTATCATATATTTTTTTTCGTTTGATCTTTTTGGTTAGCGGGTGTGCGAATATTGTGTGGGTTCTCCTGTGTCTGATTGAGGTGGAAGAGTTAGTCGATTGTTCCAGTAGGAAGGGCTGTTTCCATTTATCCCAATTCATCCAATCTTCAGCTACAAATTTTCTTAGCATTTGCTTCAGAGTTTTATTAAACCATTCCACCTAGCCCTCCTGGCCCCGCCAACAACGATCGGGGCAAGAGGGAGCCCAAGCCCTCTTGCCCAGAAGATCCTCAACTTCCCCCCCCCCCTCCAATTACGATCGGGCCAGGAGGGAGCCCGAGCCCTCCTGGCCACGCGACCTCCCCCCTACAAGATCGGGCAGAAGGGAGCCCAACCCCTCCTGCCCAGGCGACCACCCTATCCCCTACCCCCACTAAGATCTGGGCAGGAGGGATCCAAGGCCTTCCTGCCCCGATGCAACCCCCCCACAACCTCCCCCAAACCCCCCCGATCAGCTTGTCGAAAACCTCCCCCCACCCGCCAACCCTTGAGACCTCCCCGCCGACCATGCGACCCCCCCGACACCCCCCACATACCTGAAAAACGTTGGTCAGATGGGTCCCAAGCCCGTCCATCCGGCAGGCCAGCCACCCCTCGAATGGCTGGCCTTAGGGCCTGATTGGCCCAGGGGGCTCAAACCCTCCCACAGGTGGGGCCTGAGGCGCCTGGGCCAACCGGAATCGGCCCAGTAGCCGTCCGTCCAATGTTTTTCAGGTACGGGGGTGTCGGTGGTGGGAGTGGGGTCATGGGGTCAGCAGGGGGGTCTCACGGGTCAGTGGGTGGGGGGAGGTTTTCGGTGGGACGATCAGGGGTTCGTGGGGGGCGGTCATGGGGGGTTGCATTGGAGCAGGAGGGCCTGGGATCTCTCCTGCCCAATCTTGTAGGGGGAGTCGCGTGGCCAGGAGGGCTTGGGCTCCCTCCTGGCCCGATTGTAATCAGCGGGGGGAGTTCAAGGATCACCGGGGCAAGAGGACTTGGGATCCCTCTTGCCCCGAACATTGTCAGCGGGGCCAGGAGGGCTTGGGCTCTCTCCTGGCCCGATCGGATGGGGAGAGAGGTGGATCGCAGCAGGAGAGACGGGTCATCTCGCCTGCTGCTTTAGTGATCCCAAGTGCTGCGTTTGGCGGCACTGGTGGTATCGCTATTGCTGCAGAGGAGATGAGGCATCTCTCCTGCCCCGATGTTTGCAGTTGGGGGTGGGTAGGTTGCCGGGCCACTGAACTAATCACACCAGCTACCATCAGCTCAGCGGCCCCTTTTTCGACACATACCTGTTTTGACTTGGTCTAAGTCAAAACGTATAAGTGCTGACTTGGCAACCTGCCTAAACTTTTGGTTATACCTGCTGTATGCCTATGTCTAGGTTGGCCCATCTCCCGCCCTTTCCCCTCCTCTTATAACACCTCTTTTCGCTCTATGCGTTTAGAGGCAGGTGAAAGGCCTAAGTTGGTTTTAGATACTTCTAAAACCAGCTTTGATTATGGGTACTTGGACGATCAGGCCACTTTTTAGATGGTTTGTTTTGTTTGTTTTTTTTATTATGAGCCCCAAAGTGAATTAGCATATTGACAATTTGTGATGTCATTCACATTTGTAAATATGTCTATTCTATAAGGCCCCCTTTTATCAAGCCACGTTAGGATTTTTATCACTGGCCACTGTGGTAAAAGCTCTGATGTTCATAGAAATTTTATGAGCACCGAAGCTTTTACCGCAACAGCTGGTGATTTAAAAAAAACCTACAGCAACTTGATAAAAGGGGGCCTAAATTAGTGTGTGCAGTCAGGACCTAAATTTAGCATTCCTTTATAGAATTGTCCTTCATGCTTTCATTTATTTTAATGTGGAGACTAAGAAATCAGTTTACTAAAATATGTGCTACCTAGTATTTTAGCCCGTTACATTAACGGGTGCTAGAATATGTCTTTCTGTCTTTATTTATTTATATCTCTCTCTCCCTCCCGCTGTCTTTGTTTCTGTCTGTCTCTCTCCCTGGCCCCCTTTGTCTGTCTGTCTTTCTGTGTCTCTCCCTGCCCGTGTCTTTCTTCTTTTCTTTCTGTCTGCCTTACTCCCGCAGTCTGTCTTTCTTCCCCACCCCCCACCCCCACTTCCCTGTGCAGCAGCCATAGCAGCATACCCTCCCACTCCATGTCCCTGTGCAGCAGCATTTCCCCCCCCCCACCCTACTTCCCTGTACAGCAGCATTTCTATCCACCCACACCACTTCCCTGTGCAGCAGTAGCGTTTCCCTTACCCCCTTCTCTTCCCGAGGTCCCGACAAACCTGCCGATTCCAGCAGTGTGTGCAGCACTCTACACATGCTGTTTCAGGGCCTTCTACTGCCCTGATTTACTCTGGCACGTCCCTGATGACATCATCAGAGACGCAGCAGAGCAAATCAGGGCAGTAGAAGGCCCCAAAGCAGCGTATGTAGAGTGCTGCACACGCTGCTGGAATCGGCAGGTTTGGAGTCGGGACCGCAAAGAACGTAGCAGCTGGATTGTTTTGTCGGCGCTTCCCTTCCCGCCCCGCGAGGTGTCACTGCGGCTCCTCTCGATCCCCGCCAGTGTCGGAAACCTTCTCCGACGCTGATGCGGATGGTGAGAGGAGCCGAATATTGTGGAGAGCAGGGAGTCCAGCGCTGGCGGCCAGTTCTGTCGGCGAGTGTAGGTAGGTGCTGGGAAGAAGTAAGGCTGGGGACTTGCGCATGCGCACTCCTGTGGCCACAGACCTACGGATCATGGAAGCACGCAGTTAAAAGTGCGCATGCACGGCTAGGGTTTTATTATATAGGATGATATTCAAGTGAGTCCTACGTTATATAGCTTGTGATAGCAGGTAATATAAGGTATGATGCCTTGCAATGGGGAAGAAAGAGTGCACACAACTGGTTGACTATGATCTACAGGTTTGCTACAGATTTTAAAGTATAATTCAAGATATCCATGGAAAAAGCAGAGATGAGAGAGTATAGCAAAAGTTCATTTTATTCCCTTTACAGCATGAAAGTTGCTTAACAGATGACATTTTCATCTCCATTATTACAAAAGTACAAAAATAGGTAGGCAGAAAGATGTAATAAGGATGTTTCAGCTTTCACTGCATTTTTCCAAGGCAGAAATTGGGCACAATGGACACCTAGATTAGGTACATAAGAACACAATTGAATTCTGAAAGAAATAGCTCCTATGACTCTGAGATATACTACAATAATTAGATGGCTTTACCTACCAAAATTAAAATGTCTATTAATATTTGAATGCCAACCTAAGCAAGAGAAAGCTTATGCAAGAAATGTGCAATTGCTACTGACCCCAAGGAATGCAATGAACCTATTACAGTTTCTAAAATCCTTGGGACCTGATACCAAAGGAATTTTGTTCTTATGAGAATTAACAAAGCAGCTAGGTCAAAGTTGGAAAAGATGCTTATGCCTGTAAACATGGAAAAGATGCTTAAAAGCCTGTAAACATGTTTACAGACTGAAATTAGCTCCCACAACATTTTACCTCGACCCTGAAGAAAAGTTTCTCGTGGAAACATGCATGTCGGGAGAGGTGCAAGGGGAACTGATCACTGTTAAGCTAAATGACGGTTTCTTCATTGATATAATACCAATAGTGGTATGATAATCATTAGACATCAGGAGACATTCATAAGTATACAGATATGTTATAAAAGCAACATAGGTACTTAGGCCCGGATTCAATAAACATCGTCCTGATTGTATGGCGACCAACTGCTGCCTAACCAACCAATCAGGATGCACATTTTCTTAAAAACAACCCTCCCAAGGCAGGCTGCCTACACTGGAGGTGCCTCCGGGGAACTAGGGAGGCGCGAAGGCCCACCTAAGCTCACCTAAGGGTAGTTGTGGTTGTGACTTTGGCCAGGAAGTAGCCTTAGGCGGACCTAGATGGCCATATACATCTCCATAGGCCTGCGGTAGACATGTACAATGTAAGCAGACATGGACACTAAGTCTATCGTGGCAAGGGATCTCCCTGCTGCAATGTTTAGTGGAACCCATCCCCCCATACATCGCCTGCAGGAGGGATGCTCAATCCCTCCTGCCAGAACCCACCTGAATGATTGCGGCAGGAGAAATGCCCAATCTCTCCTGCCGTAACACCCCCCAACCCCCTGAATGATCGCATCAGGATGGATGCCCAGTCCCTCTTGCTGACACCCCTCCGCCAATGTTCCCTTGCAGGAGGGATGTCCAATCCCTCCTGCTGATACCCCGTTATCCCCCTCCAAAGTTCCCCAGCAGGAAGGATGCCCAATCCTTCCTGCCAACACCCGCTAAAGTCTGCCCCCTGGGGTGGGGAGGTCGGGATTGGGGTAGGGTCGTACCTCCGGAGGGGTATCAGCAGAAGGGACTTGGCATCCCTCCTGCCAGGGAACATTGGCGGGGGGGGGGATTCATGGGGTGTCGACAGGAGGAATTGGGCATCTCTCCTGCCATGATCATTCGGGGGTGGGGGGTTCCTGCAGGAGAGATTGGGCATCCCTCCTGCCACGATTGTTCATGGGGTGGTGGTAGTCTTCGTGAGGGGTGGGGACAGGTTGCCGCTAAACCTATTGTGGCAGGGAGATCCCTTGCTGCAATAAGCTCAGCAGCAATCCGATTCTTGTATCATGGACATTGGTTAGAGAATCGGGTTCTTAGGCGGGCTTAGGCATGATTCTCTATAAGATGCCCATGTGTGATTTTCAAAAGCCACTTAGATGGCTTCTGAGACTAGGCGTCCTAAACAGAATCTGGGCCTTAAAGTATTCAGCATTATCACACCTACAGAAGCACCTTATGACACCTAAGGCCACTGTAGGTATGGTTAACACCAGAAGTGGTGTTAGGCATCAGAAGCCACCTCCATGTACACGATTCATGTGAAAGGTAGGTGCTGGAAATGTAGGCCTTGAAAACCCTGGCATACATTTCCAGCATCTACCTTTCACATAGCGACAATTCTATAAACGGTGCCATTGTGTGATTGACATGCAATCGGAGACTGTTTTTAAGGCAGCTGCCAATAATAGCAGTGTTTACAGAATCTGGGCCTTAATGTGTGTTTATAAAATTGGCGTCCAGAATCTGCCCTACATTCTACAGATCCTAATACACTAATTTACATCTGCTCCAAAGAAGGTATATATGCATTATTAGCACACTTAGGGGTCCTTTTCCTAAGCTACGCTAATCAATTTAGTGCATGTAAATGATTAGTACACGTTAAATGCCATGCAGCCCATTGTTTACCTATAGGCACCCCTTAGTACAGGGGTGTCCAATGTCGGTCCTCGAGGGCCGCAATCCAGTCGGGTTTTCAGGATTTCCCCAATGAATATGCATGAGATCTATTTGCATGCACTGCTTTCAATGCATATTCATTGGGGAAATCCTGAAAACCTGACTGGATTGCGGCCCTCGAGGACCGACATTGGACACCCCTGCCTTAGTACTTTATAATATATACACATGCATTGCAACTCCATCCCTGTTCTATCCAAGTTACTTCCCCAGGAGCAACTATGCATTTTCTACAAACATGTAGGCACTATCCTTCAACAGCAGGAGCCCCACAATTTATAACATAAACACTGGAAAGGCATGGGAGGGAGTGAGTGAGGGGGCTGGATGCAGAGCCTGGCAAAGCAGCGTCCAGGCATTTGATCATTCAGACTGCCAATATGTCTTTCTATATACCACATTCTTGTACAAATATTTGTTCAAGTCTGAAATGTCCAGAACAAGACCATTTGGACGTAGGAGGGGGCCAGCATTTTGATGGACTGGTCACCCAGACATGGCAACAGAGCAGTGGGGCACCTTACAGGGCACATCTGTGAGCTTGACAAAAAGGGTGCCACATAAACATCTCACCACAACTTCCTTATAAGTCATGGTGACCCACTATACCCACCTGTCTACAATCCCAATAGCCCTTATGGCTTCAGGTGGCACCTATATGGTAGTATAGTAGGGTTTGGGGGGTTTGGTGGGCTCACATTTTCCACATGAATGTAGTGGTTAGAGTTGCTTATGGGCCTGGATCCTCCTCTCTATAGTTCACTAGCCAACCCCAACCCCCACCCCCCAGACTAGTTAAGCCACCTTTGTTCAGCTCTACTAGGCTTTCTTATGCCAGGTGCTAATATCTGGAGGCAGGTATGTACGTTTTTTTATTCTGATTTTTGTGGCAGTATGAGGGAGTCAGTGAACAGGGGGGGATGTATGGTCACTGCAGTGGTTATATGGTCACTTTAGATACCTGTTGGGCATTTATTACTGTTTTTAGATTGCCTCAATGTAATGCCAAGTTCGTTAGGTAGTCAGCACTTCACGGCATACAAAGAGACATACACTTTATTTGTTGCACAAATTGCAGAGCAGTGATATGCTAATTGCAGAGCAGTAATATACTAAGCACAGAAGATTTAGACACAAATTGCAGAACAATAATATATAGAGCACAAATAATTCAGAACAACTTCACCATGATTGTGACAACAACATTCCTCACAATTGGGAATCACAGTCGATGGACCGGCATGCTGATGGATTCTAAAGCAAAAGTTGCCCGATTGCCCCTTATAATGTTTTCACACTACTTAGTACGTGACTAAGTATCCTGTCTCACACTCTGTGTTTCTGCAGTAAACAACAGATGCTTCATTTCACTCCCAGCCAGGATGTTGACCGCTGTTTGACCTCCACTCCTTGTCTCAGTAACATGAGATTCACTGTTATTTCTCATACACACCAAATTCCACAAGCCAGCTTCTGGAAATGGCTGCACACTCAGTCACAATGTAGTAGTTCCATCTAAGCAGTCTCATCAAACCTTCGATTATTCCTGCAGGACAACTAAGTCTAGGTTGGCCAACATCCCACCCTAACTACTCTTCCCAAAATGCCCCTTTCTGCTCTGGGTGCACAGTGGGATTCAGAGGCCTAAAAAGTCTCTGGATGCATCTAAAAGCCTGTTTTGATTATCGGCACTTGGACGACCTGTCTTTTAGATCTTCTAAGTGCCAACTTGGGAGGGTTTTTAGACATATTTTTGTTTCGATTATGAGCCCCCCAATGTTCTATATTACTCATACTTCTGAGACAAAAGGAGACTAATGTAGCATCAATTTGTGCATTATCTACATGGAGTTGATAGGGGCAACCACTGGCCATCAGGCTTTGCAATGAAGAAAACTGTGTAAAGTATGATTGACTTAGGTTGAGTGCAGCACGTCCTCCCTCTTTCCCTGAGTCACACCCACAGATATCAGTTCTTTTTTTTTTAAATAAATCTTCATTAATTTTCAATTCAAGAATAGTGCAATGAAATATACATACAATTAACTTCAGAACAGCATTTACAACCAAGCAAAGAATACTACAAAATAGTTTTCACCCCCTCCCTCCCTCCCACCCTAATTCAAGAACAGAGACAAAGTGCATTAAATTATACATGCTAGCTATTTCATAAAACAGCACTTACACTTAATCAATAAATACAACAAAATATAGCCCTAACCCTGCCGCCTCAGAAGCTATAGCGAACCTGGCCCCTCTCTAGTCCTAATCAAAGATGAAATACGTATATTGGGTGGGCCTTTTGATTCCCTTTTAACCACTGGCTAAGCCCTGGTTGCTTTACTTTACATGTACCTAGTCAAAAATATTTCTGCTATATCAGTTGCCTTCAACAATGCATGTCTTCGTAATGGCGCCATTTGACTATTAAAATTTTTTCTGGATTTACAAAGGAGGGGGAAAAAAAGGTGTCAGCTTTAGTATGAAATTACTGGATCATCTGGTTATCCATTGAGGGACACACGGCTGCATAAGGCATGAAGATAGTTCTTTTCTAAGTTATGTTTCTGCTTTTTGTATCTTTTCCTAAATTCTATTCCAGCCTTTCTGTCTTTGTCTTTGACGATTTATGAAATCTGTTTTTTTTCTGTTCCTCTATTACTCCTTTGATATTATCTGCTCTTTCCATTGGATGTAAATTCAGATTTCATCTTTATAAATGTGCATTTGAAGAGTAGGAACTTGTCGTATACAGTGATAAAGTTCAG
Source organism: Geotrypetes seraphini (assembly GCF_902459505.1). Lineage (NCBI taxonomy): Eukaryota > Metazoa > Chordata > Amphibia > Gymnophiona > Dermophiidae > Geotrypetes > Geotrypetes seraphini. The sequence goes on along the minus strand of NC_047084.1, from coordinate 530,802,323 downwards.
ATAAATAGCGTTATTTATATATTTTGGAAAGTAATGTGATTTCAACAAGAGAATTTCTTATCCATTGTCATTTTATTTCTCCATCCCAAAATAAATTTTAAAGCACAGAATAATCCTGTCAACTAGTGTTTATATTTGTTTTGGATCCTAAATTTTTTAACAGGATCTCGGTTTGTAATCTGGGAAACTAATTGATCCCACAAGGTTTTATTTGATGAAGTGCACACAATATATTATGTGCATAATGGGTTTCCCTGAAACTGTGTAAATCTTACTCTTCCAAAAATACTCTATAATAAAAGAAATTATTCTCAGTTGGCATTTCCCACAGAAAAAAAATTGTATGGCTAAATACACAATAATGTACTATGTTCTTTTAGGATTGTAATGTTCAAAGACATTATAGGAAAATACAGGATGCCACAACAGAGGATTTTATGAATGAACCCTTTCACAATAATGTTTTTATTCACAAGTAAATATTTTATATGTAGATTTTGGCATGTTCAAAGTATTCTAGCCTTCACTGAAGTAAATAAAGTGTATTTGTATGTGTGATGCTTTTGTTATACAAAGTATGTGGAATAGAGAATGACATGGGGACAAATTTGGCCCTGTCCCCGCAGGAACTCAATTTCCCTGTCCTCATGAGTTTTGTCACTGTCCCTGTCCCTGCCCCATGCCTGTAAGTTATGCCTTACCTGCACAAGCCTCAAACACTTATGATTTTAAAGTTTTTGAAGCTTGTGCAGATGAGGATGGAGTTTGCAGGAATGGGACGGGATAGGGAAATGATTTCCCATGGGGATGAGGAAAAATTTGTCCCTGTGTCATTCTCTAGTGTGGAACACATTTTCAGCATTTATTAAAGCAATTGACTTTCATGTAAGCAGGGCCAGCGTTAGGGAGGGTGAAAACAGGGATGCTGCCCTGGGCCCCAAGCTCGGTTGGGCTCCCATGGGCTGGTATATCCTCACCCTTCCTAAGCGTACCAGTCCGATGTCACCTTCACCTCCACTCGCATCCATCTTTGTTGCAGTACAGTGGTAAAAATGTGGTAATGGGGAGTAGACAGAAGGAAATAGAAGGCTGGGAAAGGAGTGAGATGGGAAATGGAAGAGCTACAGAATGAGAGGAGGTGGGAAATTGATAAATAGCTGAAAATGTAAAAAGAAGGGTGAGAAAGAAGGTGAGATTTGAGTGGACATTGGCAGTAAAGAAAAAAGGGAGGAAAGCTGAAAGGGCAAAATATGTTGGAGAAAGACATAGTGAGGGAATGGAGAAAGAGGGAAGAAGAGAAAAAAATGAACAGCAGACACTGGAAGGAGAATTAGTAGAAGACAGACAAGAGCAGAAAGAGAAACTGGGACGATGATAGAAAAACAGAATGTCTAGACAAGGTAGAAAAAAGTGTTTTATATGGAATATAAGAACATAGCATAAGAACATAAGAATAGCCTTACTAGATCAAACCAAAGGTCCATCAGGTCCAGTAGCCCATTCTCACGGTGACCAATACAGGTCACTAGTACCTGGCCAAAACCCAAAGATTTGAACAAGTTCCTGGAGGAAAGGTCCATGGGAGAAAGCCATTGCTTGATGGACCATTGGTCTGACCCAGTAATTTTTTATGTTCTTACTCTCAATCTTTGGCTACTGCAATGCAATCCTGCTGGGCATTCCGAAGTACATGATCAAGTAGGTTCAAATGGTACAAAATGCAGTGGCAAGATTTCTCCTGGGAAAATCAAGGCAGACGAGTGCCACCTCACTACTGAAAGAGTAGTGGCTCTCGATTGAAAGCAGGGTGAAATTCAAAATGTTGTTGCTAATGCACAAAATCGTTCATCTCTCAGAACTGCAATATCTAGCAGCCAGACTACATAACCATACATCAGCACACGCCCTGCATTCGATCAAGAATACCTGTTGGAAACACCCTTTTTCAGAGGCATCAAATACAAAAATGTTCAGACAAGAATGTTCTCAGTGATGGCTCCAAGGTAGTGGAAATCCCTTCCGAGGAATTAAAACTAGAAAAGGACACTAGAAAGTTCAAGAACGGGATAAGGACCATCCTCTTCATAGACAACTTTAACTAATAAAGCAACATAGAGAAGATAGCTAGCTATACAACAAGATACAGGTATTATGTGTGTAAATGAGTAGGATTTAATATGAACATAGTACACAATACTATTATTATATGTATATATTGTATACGTAGGCTGATTGACTATGGTATAAATGTCTATATTAAAAATCATCTCAGAAAACGCTAACTCTGTATTGCAACACCTTTACAGAAGCTCATGTATTGTAACACAGTTATAGAAGCTCATGTAAACCGGTCTGAATTGACTCCCCAGTCATTACATAGAAACATGACAGATAAAGACCAAATGGCTCATCTAGTCTGCCCATCTGCAGTAACCATTATCTCTTTCTCTCTCCGAGAGGTCCCATGTGCCTATCCCAGATCCTTTTGAATTCAGACACAGTCTCTGTGTCCACCACCTCTTCTGGGAGACTGTTCTATGCATCTACCACCCTTTCTGTAAAAAAAAAATTTCCTTAGATTACTCCAGAGCCTATCACCTTTAACTTCATCCTATGCCCTCTCATTGTAGAGTTTCCTTTCAAATTAAAGAGACTCAACTCATGCACATTTACATTACGTAGGTATTTAAATGTCTCTATCATATCTCCCCCTCCCCCCTTTCCTCCAAAGTATACAGATTGAGATCTTTAAGTCTGCCCCCATTTTAGTAGCCTTCCTCTAGCCCGACTTCATCCTTTTTATACTTTTTTGAAGGTGAGGCCCCCCAGAATTGTACACAATATTTTAAATGAGGTCTCACCAAAGTCTTATACAGGGGCATCAATACCTCATTTTTCCTACTAGCTATACAGAATCTATCCCCTTATAACTTTAGAGAGTGCCCTCTCGTTCTCTCTACTTTGGAGAGGGTGAACAACCAATCTTTATCTACTAAGTCTATTCCGTTCATCATCTTGAATGTTTCGATCATTTCCCCTCTCAGTCTCCTCTTTTCAATGGAGAAGAGGCCCAATTTCTCTAATCTCTCACTGTATGGCAACTCCTCCAGCCCCTTAACCATTTTAGTCGCTCTTCTCTTGACCCTTTCGAGTAGTACTGTGTCCTTCTTCATATATGGCGACCAGTGCTGGATACAGTATTCCAGGTGGGGGCATACCATGGCCCAGTACAGCGGCATGATAACCTTCTCTGATCTGTTTGTGATCCCCTTCTTAATCATTCCTAGTATTCTGTTTTCCCTTTTTGCCACCGCTACGCATTGTGCAGACAGCTTCATCTACTTGTCGACCAGTACTCCCAAGTCTCTTTCCTATGGGGGGTCTCTCCAAGTACCGCACCGGGCATCCTGTATTCATAAGATTTTTGTTACTGATATGCATCACCTTACACTTTTCCACTTTAAACCTCATTTTCCATGTCGTGGCCCTTTTCTCGAGTGTGTTTATGTCACGTTGCAGGTCTTCACAACCCTTCTGTGTCTTCACTACTCTGAATAATTTCATATCATCTGCAAATTTAGTCACCAATTTCCAGGTCATTTATAAATATGTTGAAGAGCACAGGTCCAAGCACCGAACCCTGCAGCACTCCACTTGTGATGCTTTTCCAGTCCGAGTATTGTCCATTTACTCCCACTCTCTGTTTCCTATCCGCCAACCAGTTTTTAATCCAAGTGAGTATTTCACCCTCGATTCCATGGCTCACAATTTTTCGAAGTAGTCGTTTATGGGGGACCTTGTCGAACGCCTTCTGAAAATCCAGATATACAATGTCAACTGGTTTACCCTTGTCTATCTGCCTGTTTACTCCCTCGAAGTGCTGCAAGTTCTTCAAGCAAGATCTTCCTTTGCTGAAGCAGTTCCCTTGGGTTTTTGCAGCCCAAATGCATGACCTTGCATTTCTTAGCATTAAATTTTAGCTGCCTAATTTCAGACCATTCTTCAAGCTTTGCCAGGTCTTTCTTCATGTTATTCGGGTCTACTCTATTGCAGATTATTGTATCATCCGCAAAGAGGCAAATCTTACCCAACAACCCTTCAGCAGTATAGAAGCTTACAATAAGCAACTGACCTCCCAGCGAGGCAATCTCACACAAAGTATGCCCTTTGTGCGATATTGCCGGTGCATCCTCAGAAACCAATGGTGAAAGCCCTCAGAATGGTGCACCCTTAGAAAGCAATGATGCAAGCACATCACTACTCCTGGCACCGAGGAAGAAGAGGAGGACACCAATCAGAGAAGTTCCAAGAGTCTAAAGCTCTTTTCAACATCCAACCTCTTCACTACATGTCGTAAGCTATGCAAAAACTTCCTATCCCACAATTTCTGGCATAACAAAGCATACCATAATGTACCACTCCCTTAGAAATTCATCAGCATTATCTCCACATGATAGCTAGAGAGCTATCAAGAAAATTCTTAGTCAAATAAAGATGACATAGTCTCGAGCATTGAACGGCTTATTCAACTGGTAAATTGTCCAAGAGGTAGGAAAAAGCCTCAGAACCCCTCCCAATTAAAGTGTGGAAGAACTTACAGGGGTAAGTGCACCTCATCAGCATAAAAAAAAACCTCCTCAATTGAACTAATAACCATAAAGCCTTGTACAATGCAGGAGGCTAAAGTCATCTAGCGGGAAAGAGTAAAAGCCAGATACTCATCTATTAGAAGAATCCACTGCACATCAATGACAGCCAGCATTTTGCCTGAATCAGCTGCCTCAGGATGTAAAGGCGTTAACTTTTTCCTGAAAAACATGAAATGATGTTAGTTCAACTTACAAACTGTAGAGACGTATATTAGGGGTGGAGTTCCCCCGTGGCTGTCACTGTGGAGCTGCCATGGCACCACGCAGAGTGACATTTGTAGGTATGTTTTATAACCACAAGTATCTTTAGTTTATTAATTGAAATTAAAACAAAGTGAGAAGAGGGAATTTCATCATTTTATGTTCTTCACTATTAGCATACTCATTTTCAAAGAGGAGATTACATGCATAAGTCATGAAATCATGGAATGGGAGTGCACACGCAACTTTAAGCATAATTGTTACATTGTTACTTTATGTGGAATTGCTATTTTGCCAGCAAAAAAAAAGCCTAGCTTTAATATTATATAAAATCATCAGTATATACCTGGCATCCCTCCTTTTGTAAAATCATGCCCGTTCTTCAAACAGAGGTCTGTCATATTAATTAATAGTAAAGCACACGATAAGTAATTTTATAAAGATTTTTCCATGCCTAACCTTTTTTAAAAGCTGAAAAAGATGTTTGTGCAATCTGCATGCAGGGGCATAGTTTGGGTACACCACAAGTAGATTTTGATTACATTCATATTTTAAAGTATTGCTATGTGCTTATGTGTATAGAATATAAACAGACATTTACACCTTCTTCAGATCAAGTGTAAATTGCAAATCAGCATTTATACACTATTGGGTCTGGATCTCGGAGCTTATTTATAAAAGTATATTTATAGATATTTTAGAAAGGATGTCCAGCTCAGAATGTGGATGTTCCAGCCAGTATATCACACATGGATGTCTATCTCATATGTATCTTTGAGCAAGATACAACATAAACATATATTTTACAAACTAAAATGGAGCATCTCTTCTTGAGATGGTCCTCTCAGTTATTTCCATATAAGTTTGTTAATTGTTTATTGAAAGCTTCTATACCACTACTAATGACTTGGGAGTCAATTCAGAGCAGTTTACATGAGCTTCTGAAATAGTTATACAAAAAAGAGTTTGGGTGTTTCTGTGATGGTTAATACCCTCATCCAGTGGCTTACCTAGGGTATGTGACACCCGGGGCCCATCATTTTTTACACACACCCCCATCATTTTTTGATACCCCCTTCCCCCCTGCCCTTTTTCTGCCACTGCTACAGTTCAAAAAAGGCTAAGAAGTCATCAGGAGTGGTGAAATAATCCTTTAACAAACACCCTCCCAATCTGGCTCTATCCCGCCCTCTTTGTGATGCCACTGGACAGCGTTCTCAGCCATTGCTCGATCTTGCCTCAATACACTAAAGAACTGGCCTTTATTCACAAACTTCTTTATTCCACATGAACCTACAAGAGTCCTAAGATCCTCCTCTCATCATCTTCTTCACACACCATCCTTGAAAGTCATTAGCACACATCGGGCCATCTCATTCGCTATTACGGCCCCTACGATATGGAACTTTTTACCACTTTATATCAGGGTGGAAAAAAATGTAGATAAATTTAAGGGAAATCTAAAGTGTTACCTCTTTCAAGATGCATATGACTGTTAAACAGACTTGGATACAGCCAGAGTTGTTCAATAATCCTATTGTGGCTAACCTTCTATGTATTCTTTACTTTTAATTTGGTAGTTCTCCCAACTTCCCTATTGTTTTACATTGGTCAAGTATTGTTTAGCGGGTATTTACTTGTTTATTATCTCCCCCTTTTTAATACATGCTGTAAAACACTTAGAAGTCTTTGATTTTCGTTTTATCAAAATTTTAATAAACTTGAAACTTGATGGTGTACATCCTAAGGTGCTGAAGGAACTTAGGGAAGTTCTGGTAGCTCCACTGACTGATCTTTTCAATGAGTCTCTAGAGTTGGGAGTGGTACTGGAGAACTGCAGAAGGGTGGATATGGTCCCTCTCCACAAAAGTTAAAGTAAGGAAGAAATAGGGAATTACAGGCCGGTAAGTCTGACTTCTGTGGTAAGCAAATTAATGGAAACACTTTTTAAACAGAGAATGGTCAAGTTCCTGGAATCCTGTGGATTACAGGAACAGAGACAACATGGATTCACTAGAGGTAGGTCTTGTCAGACAAATCTGATCAATTTCTTTGACTGGGTGACCAGAGAATTGGATAGAGGATGTGTGCTAGATGTGGTATATTTAGATTTTAGCAAAACCTTTGATAGTGTTCCAAATAGACGTCTAATAAATACACTGAGTGCCCTCAGGATGGGTCCCAAAGTGACAGGCTGGGTCAAGAACTAGTTGAGTGGAAGACAACAGAGGGTTGTGATCAATGGAGATTGCAAATAATTCAAAACACTGCAATCAAAATCATCCACAATGGTAAAAAATATGATCACGTAACACCTTTTTTAATAGACTCACATTGGCTTCCGATTAACCAATGAATAACTTATAAAATATTACTTCTAACATTTAAAACATTATCCAATAATGAACCACAATTCATAGACCGACTTTTAATTCCATATAACTCGACCCATTCCCTATGATCCACAACACAAGGGCTGCTTACGGTTCCTTCGTTGAAGACCATCGGAACCAGACGTCATGACATATTTTCAGTTATGGCCCCTCTTACCTGGAATACTCTCCCCTTATATATAAGAGAAGTTAAAGATCTCAATTTATTTAAAACCAACCTAAAAACATTCCTTTTCAAAGTTTCTTTTAATTTTTAAAACATATTCGTTTTGTAAACCAGTTTAATCTAATCCTAAAATATTTCATTTTAAAGTTCTTATTACTTTTTAAAACAATTTTTTAAATCCCAATCCTAATGTTTTTCCCTTACTTGGTTTTCGCTTTCTTTTCTCCTGAGAAATAGTAATTTTGTAACTTTTACCCACCTTTGCTCCTCCCTCTTGTACCGCAGTTCGTCTGTTTTGTCTGTTAGTGATTTCTTATCCCCCTTCTTAAGGTTATACATAATTTATTTTTTTTAATTGTTACTCGCTTAGTATGTATTAAGCGCTTTATCAAATTTAATAAAACTTGAAACTTGAAACTTGAAAGGGATGTTGTTACCAGTGGTGTGCCTTAAGGTTCTGTTCTTGGGCCTGTTTTTAACATTTTTATAAGCGATATTGCTGAAGGGTTGGGTAAGATTTGCCTTTTTATGGATAATGCCAAAATCTGCAATAGAGTAGACATGGCAGATGGTGTGAATAACATGAAGAAAGACCTGGCGAAGCTTGAAGAATGGTCTGAAATTTGGTAGCTAAAATTTAATGCTAAGAAATGCAAGGTCATGCATTTGGGTTGCAAAACAGATTGAAAAGGTGATGGGGAAAGCTAGAAGGATGAGTGCATAGGTATGTATAGGGAGAGATATGGCTAGTAGGAAACAGGAGGTATTGATGCCCCTGTATAAGACTTTGGTGAGACCTCATTTACAATATTATATACAACTCTGGAGGCCGCACCTTCAAAAAGATATAAAAAGGATGGAATTGGTTCAGAGGAAGGCTATTAAAATGTTGTGTAGTCTTCATCATAAGGCATATAGGGACAGACTTAAAGATCTCAATCTGTACACTTTGGAGGAAAGGGGGGCGAGGGGAGATATGATAGAGACGTTTAAATGCCTACATAATATAAATGCACATGAGTTGATTTTCTTTCATTTGAAAGGAAACTCTGCAATGAGAGGGCATACGATGAAGTTAAGAGGTGATAGGCTCCTGCGTAATCTAAGGAAATACTATTTTACAGAAAGGGTGGTAGATGCGTGGAACAGTCTCCCAGAAGAGGTGGTAGAGACAGAGACTGTGTCTGAATTCAAGAGGGCCTGGGATAGGCACATGGGATCTCTCAGAGAGAGAAAGAGATAATGATACCTGAGGATGTTCAGGCTAGATAGGCCATTTGGCCTTTATCTGCCATCATGGTTTTTATGTTTCTGTCTGTACAGCACTGCTTTGCCCACAGAAATGCTTTTGAGAATTAAACCCAATTAAAGGACAACATCAAGGTCTCCCTTTATCCTGGCAAGCGGGCACGTTTCATAAATTCCAAATCCATTTGGACTGTTGACAATATTTGGAATACAGAATTTAATTCAGTAACTTTAAAAAAACTTCTCATTTTAAAACCAGTAATGAAAATGGTGCAAGCATGCTGTCAGCATGTACTGAATGTGGGAACTAATGAAACTCAGTAGGAGAGCTTTGTGTAAGTAAATTATGCACAGGAATGAAAGTTATTTCTAGTTTTTAATTCCTGTCCTTTTATTGCTCTCATTGGTATTAAGACAACTATTGCTTGGCTCAGTAAACTGAAAAGGGTGTTGTTGGATAACTAAGAGCATTGATTAAGCACGTTTGATAAGGAAAAGGGGGCATCTGCCACATTTACAACAATTTAGGTGGGGGGAGTTATCAAGCAGTATTAGAACTTTAATTTGCTTTATTTGACTTAAAGGGCCCTATTACTACTTGACAAAAAATGCACTAGTAATATTTAAGTCGCCACAAATTACACAGTCTTCTTCTCTTAGGTTCCATTGACTCATGCTTGAGTCCTAGCAACTTGATGAATTACAGATCTAAAATTAGATTGGTTTTGTGCTAGTCCTGTAAGGTCCTCCACCATCATCCCCATGGTTCTTTTCATTGTGTCCAGTCATCTGATTGTAGGTCGCTCTCTTCGCCTGGTTCCTTTGCTCTTTCCAAACATGAAGTCCTTCTCCAGTGATCTTTCTCTTCTGACAGTATGACCAAAATAAAACAGTTGTAACTTCATCATTTGGGCTTCTAGTGGCATAGCTGGTTTGATCTCTTCCAGTTGCTTCTGCCCAGTTACTTATGCCCAGTCTGGCACCTTCAGGAAAAATGGTGCCCCTAATGGTAGTCTTGTACAACTACCACAAGGGGCTCCATTTTGTGGACAGGGATGAGATTTAATATGCCACCTTTCTGTGGTTACAATCAAAGCAGTTTATATATTTATTATTTATTTTTATCATTTATATACCACTTAAAGTCCACGTGATTTATATTCAGGCACTCAAGTAGTTTTTCTTGTCTGTCCTGGTGGGCTCACACTCTATCTAATGTACCTGGAGCAATGGGGGATTATGGATTAAATGACTTGCCCAGAGTCACAAGGAGTAGCATGGAATTTGAACCCACAACCTCAGGGTGCTGAGGCTGTAGTTCTAACCACTGTGCCACACACTCCCACAGATATTTATTTTGTACCTGGGAAAATGGAGGATTAGGTGACTTGCCCAGAGTTACAAGAAGATGCAGTGGGATTTAAATCCAGTTTCCCTGGTTCTCAGGCTGCTACATTAAACACCTCCACATTTTCCTGAAGGTGCTGAGGTGGGAGTGACTGAGCCTTACTGCACCCCTAGACCCTCAATCCATTAAAGGGTATCCTATGCTCATGTGGAGGGGTAGGGATAGGAGGGCCTGTATGAGGGGTGCTTCTGCTGGGAGAGCCTGGTGTCTAGTGGAACCTCTACTGGAGTAAGGGAAAATCTGTTAGCCCTAGTGCATCAGGCTTTGTGGGCTGATGTTCCTGGACCATGGAAATAACACTGCTAGTAAGTAAATTATTTGGCTGGTAATGTAGGCAAAGCTTTATCTTAGACCCTTGTAAAAATCCTGATCTTTTATGTCTGGCCAGAGCCAGGTCTGGGTTTGTTTAATGTCAATGTTCATTCTGATGAACAATAAACTCAGACTTACTATACCCATTTGCAGTCTATCACTGCCAATTTACCTCAGACTGAGCTTTTATTCAGGATAAGGGTGAAAATAAAAACGCTATCCACATTCAAATGGGTTGACTCCAATCTGAAAAGAGAAACACATTTACTATTGGAGAATCAATACAGTTGTCATTAAATTCTCAGTAGAGGTGTTTTAAAAAATATTGATAAATAAAGATAAATGTAAAAATGTGCAAACTACTATTTTTATAGCACTGGTAATGCTCTGTTTAAAATAAGATTAAGATTTGCAGTTAACGGTAGAGGAGGAACTAATGTCATCTCCTAGATGGCATCATAGAGGAGAAGCTCCTGACCTCTGGAGCTAAAACTTGATAAGATTGTTGCTGTTGTCTGGGTCTCACTGCATCTGGGTGGGCAGAACCGACACTTCAGCCATCATGCTGTGGCTTTCTTCAGGGTATGCTTCAGCATAATGGCTGAAACATTGATTCTACTTACCCAGATGCAGTGAGACCCAAACAACAGCAAAAACTGGAGCAGTTACCAACGCTGCCGGCGCTAAACCCCACACTACGTGTTCCTAAAAGGAGGGGATTGTTAGCTGAAACTAGTCTTTTTTTTATAGCAACCAAAACTGCAGTGCAATTACATTGGTCTCTGCACCGTGAGACAGCATGGTGGGGGAGATGGAAGAGCCAAGAGCAGTCTGAAATGGCACCGCGTCATCTCAATATGGAAGAAGCAGGAGATGAGCACTGTCCTCCCCACTCAGGGGAAAATGAAACAGTGGGTGGCAGAGCTTAAAACCATGATCCAGGGAGTCAAGCAGGACTTGCATGCTAATATCATTGAGCGTAAGAAAAAAACTTTGAGGGCATGGGCCAAAGGCTGAATGAATTTGAAGAGCGGATCACAGACCTGGATGGAGAGATGCAAGAACTACACAAAGCACAGTCTGAGTCTGCCAGCAAAATCGAGACACTCTCCTTGAAATTAGAGAAGCACACCAGAAGAAACAATTTGCAGGTGCAAAGGGGTTCTAGAGGCATTGGGGGGGATCGGATATGCTAATGTTCAATGTAGCAAATATGCCATTAATTTCTGCTACCAGCAGATTGGAAAGAGGAACTCTCCCAAATTGGGTTTGAGAGGGCGCATCACAAACTGGGCCCTAGGTAATTAGACAGGTCTAGAGATATCATTACCTGCTTCAAGCACTTACCTCTCAAAGAGCAAAATCTACACGCAGCTCACAAGGTAGGCCCTCTTGATTGTGAAGGAGAATGCATTAAGACATTTGCTGACCTAGCTACCACCACTCTCTGTGCAAGATGGCTTGAATGCTCCACACTAAAAACATTTGATATAGATCAGGGATCTCAAAGTCCCTCCTTGAGGGCCGCAATCCAGTCGGGTTTTCAGGATTTCCCCAATGAATATGCATTGAAAGCAGTGCATGCACATAGATCTCATGCATATTCATTGCGGAAATCCTGAAAACCCGACTGGATTACGGCCCTCAAGGAGAGACTTTGAGACCCCTGATATAGATGGATGTACCATTTCTGAGTGTTATTCACAGTGGACAATGTTTTGCATAAAGTGTCCACTTTGCAAGAGGCCCAGCCTGTGCTATGAGAAAAAAAATTGCTGGATGATGGTGACATAGTACCCCAGAGATGCACCATCTCCATAATAAAAATATTTTTTAGTGCACAGTTTCTGTGCACAGATCAGGAAATTACCACATGATGTGCTCAGGCCATGTTAAGCTGTGGCTAACATGAGCTAGTGTTTACCACAGCTTAATAAAAGGACCTCTTAGTGATTTAAACAGCTCAAGCTTATCCAATATAATTTTTTAAAATAAATGGAGAAGCAAATTATGTATTTGCTGGTCACTATCAAATGCATAATTTACTTTGCATGCAGTATCTGATGGATAGTGTCTGCATAAGCCACCTTAATTTGTGAAGCTAGGCAGAACCACCTGACCTCTGTAACAACATGGTTCTTTATTCATTAAATATCTCTGGCATTTTATTTGTGAGGAAAAAAGAACAAGTAAGTGCCTGGAAAAAAAAATGCAGGTAAGAAATCAGTGTTTTATCCACATGCTAGTTTTCAAGATTCAGAGAAGAATTGGATATAAAAAGTTCCATCCTTTTTTTTCCCCCAACAGCTGCAATATCATTTCCATTATTTCTCTAGGCTCCCATTCTAAATTCAAAGCAATTTATCTGAGGCTCAGACACTGTCACTGTGATTTAGTTTCAGTTTTATGGCAACTGCAGGTCTCTAATAAGTATGCCTCTTTCATTGATTTTGTTCTCCTTCAGCTGCTTCCGTAAATGTAATTGAAATTTTTGGTTTTTGCTTCATCTAACTTTTTTTTTTTTTAACTGGCAAGAGAGCATCAGTTTTGTAACCTCCTGGGTGATTTTTGTGTGCCTCTTTAGCATGGAATTACATAAAAGGAGTTCAAACTTCACATGACATTATTATATCACAAAGTATTGCTAAGTTCTTTCTTTTTGAATTCCTCTTTTCACCTTTTGAGATAACCTTTGAAGGGAAAAAATATTTTTCTGTTGCTGAAAGGTTTTCTTTTTTTTTTATGTTTCAATACTATGGAATTTAATCCCAAAATATTTCTGGCTTGAGCTGTCCTTGCCTAAATTTCAGGTAAGCCTTAAGGCCTATTTCTTCCTTCAGGCTCTTGGCAACTGAATATATAAGCTGGGGTAGGGCGCTTGCTCTTAGACTCTTGCAATATTTTCTCTTTTCTTTCAATTTTATTTTGTTAACATGGCTTCGAATCACTATGGCATTTTACTAAATGGTGACATGTTGACTGGTAAACTTAAACACAACTTGTTTTATTGAAAGGAGGGCAAGGACCAAGATAATTCTTGATCTAGATCCAGAGAAGAATTTTATTACAAATTCTAAAGTGAAGGCCCTTCAATTCATAACTCCTATAGAAAGCAGTTGCCCTTGACTCAAGGCAGCTGGCAATCTTATCTGCTGCATGCATCATTCAGACATTAGCAATTTCAAATTCATAATCCTTGGATACACAGAGTCAAAGCAGCACACGGCATATTTAGCTGAATTTAACTTTTACAATAGCTGTCAAATCCCTTAAAAATGATAGCATTAGGAATGAATAAATAATCAGCCTGCAGGGCTTCAGGGAAATAAATTTATCTAACAATTAATACAGCCCAGGTTTACTTAATGGTCCCTCTGGTCTGAATATAAGCCATGATGAATAGTTCAGTAAAGCATGTGATTTGGGATTGCATAAAAAAGATAAATCCAAAAGAAAACGCATGTTGCTGTTATTGTTGAAATACAAGAAAAAGGCAAAAGAGAGAGAGGATTAGCAAAGGAATCAGCAGCCCATCCACAGTAATGAATTTTTGAAGTGTAACATTTTCTCTTAATTGCATTTGGGAAATATAAATTTTTCTGGAATACTCCCTGCTTTTATTCTTTTTTTATCCTCATGTATTCTTTGGTCCTCTTTTCTCCCTCTCCCAAAAACACACACATGCATGCAGACTCAAATGTGCATGCTTATACACATGTAATGCCCCCTTGTGGGCATATCTGGGTTCCGTGGCCTGACCTGGCTGGAGTCTCCCAAAGGCAGTATCCATCGGTCTCTTACTCGCTTGGGGTTTCCACCTGGGGAAAAGAAATATTAGCAAGTGGAATTACACTCCTCTTCCCCCAGGAAAAATCCAAAAAGGACTGATGTGAACTCTGTACATAGTCGCATTTATATACCTAAGAATTGAGGATTTCTTATCACATTAACCTAGTTGTAACAAACAAATACTAACAGACTTACACTGGGTTTTACTAAGCCGCGGTAGAGGTTTCTACCATGGCCCCACGAGGTAATTTCTCTGATGTTCAGAATCAATCATTCATAGTCTTTTACACCTTTCAAACTCCTTCAGTCTTGGTTGCCAAGATAGTAGCTGTAGGCTCCTCCCAGCTTCTTAGCTAACTCACTGTGTGAGCATGGCTGTATCCTCACTGTTCCACCTCACCCGGTCCCCCAGATCTCATCCCTGCACTGAAGTTTTCTTCGGCAGGTAACGGCTGGACTTCCAGGCTGGTTAGGCCTATTCTTCTGGCAGTCTCCTGGAAGCCTTTCCTGGGCTCTGAGGACCGCTGTCCTCCCAAGAGCTATCTTCCTCTACTGAACACACCTAAAGAGCCTTCTCTCTTGCTGGACTGCTGGTGCCAATTGCACTCCAGAGGCCTTCTTCCTTGCTGAGCTAGTAGTGCTGATTGCACCACAGAGGCTTTCTTCTCTGCTGGGCCACTAGTGCTGATCACACTCGCATACAAACTCACACACACACTCGCACACAAACTCGCACACAAACACATGCACGCACATGCATGCACACATACAGCCACATGGTGGCACACACACACATTTTTGTAGCTTGAAGGTTGCAGTGCCATAGGAAGAACATGAGCTTATCTGTCTGATCTTTATTCCATTTTCATTTTACATTCTCAGTCACATTAGCTTCTTATAATCATTTTTTTCTATATTTGTTATAAATACTGTTAATGAGGGACTGCATTGTATTCTAAATATATATCAGTCTTGACACCTTGGAACTCACTTCTAAATGAAATTTGCTGTGAACCCTCCTACCCTAGATTCCGGGCTCTCTTGAAATCCCACCTTTTTTTCCCAGGCATTTCCTGTTAATTCAGTTTTGCTGGAGGTCCACAATTACAGCAGTGACTGGATGGAATGAATGCCTGATGAGGACCAGTACTGTATGATGATTTACCTGACAAATGATGTGTTCTCTGTTTCCTTCTCAATTCTTGCTCACTTTGATTATGGTGTTCTTTTCCTAATTTTTGCAAACTGCTTTGATGGTAAAGTGAAGGGTGGTCTATAAATCTCAATAAACATAAACATATCTGAATGATAATTTAAAAAAAAAAAATACATTGTTATTGTTGACCAAGATAGCATAAAGTTATATGGTGTATTTGAAATTTAGGGAAAGGGAAAGAAGGTACCAAGCCTCGAGGCTAAGCAAAATCATCAAAAAGAGGCACTGGAAATGTCAGGTCTAACTTGTGGTAACAAATCCTTTATTTACAGTTTGTATCAAAGTTTTATAACAAGTCATTAAAAATTGCTAGAACAGGCAAAGTTCCAAAAGACAAAGTCCCGACTAGGATCCAAGTTTCGGCGATAACCTCACCTTCCTCAGGGGACAGTTAGGAACTCAAAAATAACACCGAAACAAAAAAAAACATCTGTACTTTGCCTGTTCTAACAATTTTTAAAGACTTGTTATAAAACTTTGATACAAACTGTAAATAAAGGATTTGTTACGACAGGTTGGACCTGACATCTCCAGTGCCCCTTTTTGTATTTGAAATTTTAAAATAACTCTGGAACCTTGAGTACAAGACATCTAGAAGAGTGCTTTTCAATCAATGCGCTGAAGCAAAACCCTTGCTGTGCCATGGCAGCCACAGCCTCAGACTGATGCTGTCCCCCTTTTCTCCTTCCTGGATGGGTTGAGCATCTATCACCTCTCAAAAAATAGCTTCCCCCCCCCCCTTTGTACCCCCAACTAGAGGCATGCCTGTTGATTACAAACTGTCACTCATCTCTTATACAGTGAAACGGTGTGATGGCTGTGTTAGTCCACTCTTCAAGGTAATATGTAGAAATAAAGCAAAAACATAAAGGGGAAAAAATAATACCTTTTTTTATTGGACTAACTTAATGTAGTTTATGATATATACTGTATATAATATAATATATTATCTTTTGAAAGTAACTCCTTCTTCCTCAGATGAAAAATAAGCAAAAGTTGGCAAAATCAGTGTATATATATATTCAGTAGTAGTTGGAGGCAAAGAAGTGACAAAACAGTTTAAATTCCTTTGTAGTGGGAAAGAATGCTTTCATGTTTCCCTTATATACTGTATACTGATTTTGCCAACATTTGCTTATTTCTGATCAAAGGAAGAAGGGGTTACCTTCGAAAGCTAATCAAACTACATTAAGGGCTCCTTTTACAAAGGTGCGTTAGGGCTTTTACGCGCAGAATAGCGTGCGCTAGACCTTAACGCCAGCATTGAGCTGGCTTTAGTTCTAGAAGCGTAGCGCGGGTTTAGCGCGTGCTAAAATCCTGCGTGGGCTAAATACACTAGCGCACCTTAGTAAAAGGAACCCTAAGTTAGTCCAATAAAAAAGGTATTATATTTTTGTCTTTTATGCTTTTGCTTTATTTCTACATATTACCATCTCTTATAGAGAACTTAAAAACAACAGTAAGACCTTTGTAATGATTTCATTAGTGACATTCAGATCTTCTATGTATTGTTATTTAATTTTTATCTCCAGGCTTTAGGGTATTATGGAAGTTGGACCTGAGAGATCACATGGGTATGGCGGTATATAAAAATAAACTATTATTATTATTATTATTATTATTATTATTATTATTATTATTATATTATTTAAGCTGATTTTCATGCACCTAAGTCAGGATTTGAGTGTTGCTTTCCAAAAGCTGTCTCTCAATTTGGGTAAAATTCAGGTATTCTGGGGAAGGAACAGCCTACTCAGAGCATTTGAGCATTTGAACTGATCATTGCTAAGCAAACCTATACACAAGTCTTACCCAACTACTGTAAAGAAAAGTATAAAGTAATATAGAAAACGGTGTCAGGTCAAAAGCGCGCCGGGACAAAGGCGTGCACAGACAATGAGCGCAGCACGGAGGCGCATGCCAAAGAAAATTACTGTTTTTAGGGGCTCCGACGGGGAGGTGTGGGGGGGAACCCCCCACTCTACTTAATACAGATCGTGCCGCGTTGTGGGGGTGTTGTGGGGGATTTGGGGGGTTGTAACACCCACATTATACTGAAAACTTCACTTTTTCCCTGTTTTTAGGGAAAAAGTAAAGTTTCCAGTAAAATGTGGGGGTTTTACAACCCCCCAAACCCCCCCACAACGCCGCCGCAATCTGTATTAAGTAAAGTGGGGAGGCTCCCCAACAAAACCCCCCATCAGAGCCCCTAAAAACAGTAATTTTCTTCGGCACGCGCCTCCGTCTTGCGCTCAGTTGTCGGCGCGCGCCTTTGTCTTCCGCGATTATGTCTATGAACCATAGAAAACTGATAGATCAGGTTCTTGTAACCTCTAAGAACTCTCTGCCCTTGAGATCATTTGACTGTTTCCAGAAGTGAAATACATACAAAACTGACACCGATCAATATAGCTTCAAGCAGACAGATCGCCTGACATATATTAGATTCAATTTCTCTTCTGAAATAATGACCCCCAGCATATTGTCTTCCTAACAGCCAAAACATAAGGCAGAGATAACTACATCAGCAACAAAGTCCAGTCTAATTTATTTCATTGTAAAATGCAATGAATTTGTTGCAGTAATCTGAAACTATTCTTTCATTCTTACTAGGTATGGTTTCAATAAACAAGCTTAATAATTTTAAGCTTGTCCTCTGTGTGGCTTTTAATATTCCCCAACTGTTATTTATTATCTACAGTGTAATATAATATATTTTAAAATACACGGTGTAGCTTTCTTTCAAAATCATTGTCAAGTGATATTCCACTTTTGTTACACTTAATTAACCTGATATATTCAAAACACATGTAATTCATGAAATAATTACCTTTATTTTTGAATATGTATAATTTTACACTTGTGGAAAAATTACTGATCATATAACCATATGGCAAACATTACAAGCTTTGATATTGCTGGGTTTTTGATTATTGTAATGTTTTGCTTCTGGGTCTTCCAAACGATGTGATAACTACTTCACAGAAAGCTCAGAATGCAGCTGCAAGGGTACCTACTGGCTTTCCTCGTTCTTGTCACATTGATCCAGTATTAAAAGAATTTCATTGTCTCTCAATATGGTTTTGGGTTCTATTTATTACTTAATTTTATAGCCCATCCTCCCCAGGAGCCCAAAACAAATTACAGAAATTCTCTTTTTAATTTTCAAGACGTTGAATGATGAAGTACCTTTAGCACATGCATTTAACATAGAAACATGATGGTAGATAAAGGCCAAAGGGCCCATCCAGTCTGCCCATCCACAGTAACCATTTTCTACGAGATCCTACGCGCCTGTCCCACACTTTCTTGAATTCAGACACAGTCTCTGTCTCCAGCACCTGTTCCAGGAGACTGTTCCATGCATCTACCACCCTTTCTGTAAAAAAAGTATTTCCTTAGATTACTCCTGAGCCTATCACCCTTTAACTTCATCCTATGCCCTCTCATTCCAGAGCTTCCTTTCAAACGAAAGAGACTCGACTCATGCACATTTTTTTTCTGTCCTCAGAATTTATTCACCCACTTATGCTTTGAGGCCCTTTGTAAACTATTGCTTAGTGTACCAACCTTTAGACAGATTTGTCTTGATACCGGTCCTCAATGGTCCAAGGTTGAAGGAGCCCAGCTCTGGAATGCTCTGCCATATGATCTGAGAACTGTGAGATCTATATTGCAGTTTAGAAATCTGTTGAAAGCACATCTCTTTACTCAGGCCTATTGTATGAAGATGTGGAAATATACTGATGGTGACTTAAAAGCTTAGGATAGTGGTTCTTAAACCTATCCTGGGGGGGGGGGGACCCCCAGCCAGTCAGGTTTTCAAGATATCCCTAATGAATATGCATGAACAAGATTTGCCTATAAAGTAGGTAGCAGGCATGCAAATTTCTCTGTGTGCTATTCTATAACCTGGTGCCAAATGTATTGGCTCATAATTTGAAGGTGGAGTCTTGCACAGGGCATGGAGTGGCATGAACATGAAAATAGTTCCCATCCCCACAACATTTTTCCTCTCCCCTGGAGAAAGGGAGGCTAGGACTCATAGGAATTCTATGAGCGTCAGAGCAGCAAAGGAGCATTTAACGCTTTGGGCCACAGTAGAGAAACCTCTATCAAGACAGTAAGAGGGGGTAGGGTACGTTTGTTAAGTAGCTTTTGTTGACATCATTTTGTTCGAATCAATATGCTGACATTTTGGAGGTGGCTCCAAAAACACGTGCTAGCTAAAATTGCAGTCAACATTAACAAGGATGAGTCAGCCAAACTTTGCTAGATTCCTTTCCATTCTCAAAAGAGATTCTTTCGCTGTGATTCTGAATAAGTTACTTAATTTCTGACATTATTCTTTAGTCATTCTGATTTTTTCTTATTCGTGTTTGCAAAATCAACAAAACACATATGAACCAAAAGTGGAAGCTGACATAGAAATTAAATAAAGTTGCATGCTGAAGCCTATTGTGAAGTGAGTACATGTGAAGATACTACAAAAAAAGATCATACAATTTGTTCAGATTGATTATCTTTATCGTTGCTGTTTGAATGCTCCCCATCTTCATGATAAAACCTTGGTCATTTTTACTGTTACCATAGTAACAGCATGCAGGTCATCTCTGTTACTCTAGTATTACCACTTTTCCCATTACCATGCCCCACTCTAGTGCACACATATACAATATACATAACTATAGAATACTATAATAAATATTTGTTTATTTAACAATCAGGGTGCATTTACAACAGCTCTATGTAGCTTTTGCAGAATGTGGAAAATATGTAATGTATACAGATGTGCACAGTGCGCGGTGTAATGTATACAGGAGTATACAGTGGAAACACCCATTTTACAAACATATATGCGGAAAAAATGAGTGGCATGAGCCCAGAACTTCCATTTGGAAACTGATTTTACAGCCTCCACATGTGAATGATACCAAGGTTTGTAACATAGTGGACACCCCAGAGTGAGTGGAAAATATGAAAAAGGACCTGCAAAAGTTAGAAGAATGGTCTAACGTCTGGCAACTAAAATTCAGTGCGAAAAAGTGCAGAGTGATGCATTTGGGAGGGTAGAAATGTATGTGCTGGGAGGTGAGAGGCTGATAAGCACTGACGGAGACAGGGACTTTGGTGTAATTGTGTCTGAGGATCTAAAGGCATCTAAACAGTGTGATAAAGTAATGGCTGTAGCTAGAAGGGTGCTAGGCTGTATAGAAAGAGGAATAACAAGCAGAAGGGAGGTG
Source organism: Geotrypetes seraphini (assembly GCF_902459505.1). Classification (NCBI taxonomy): domain Eukaryota; kingdom Metazoa; phylum Chordata; class Amphibia; order Gymnophiona; family Dermophiidae; genus Geotrypetes; species Geotrypetes seraphini. The sequence continues at coordinate 530,781,698 of NC_047084.1, read as the reverse complement.
TTGATGCCCCTGTATAGGTCATTGGTGAGGCCGCACTTGGAGTATTGTGTTCAGTTTTGAAGGCTGTATCTGGTGAAAGATATAAAAAGACTTGAAGCGGACCAGAGGAAGGTGATAAAAATGGTAAGGGGTTTGAACCAAAAATAGTATGAGAAGAGACTGGAAGACCTAAACATGTATACTCTAGAGGAAAGAGGGACAGGGGAGCTATGATACAGTCATTTAAATACTTGAACGGAATTAATATAGAATCAAATTTATTCCAGAGAAGAGAAAATGGTAAAACTAGAGGGCATAATTTGATGTTGCAGGGAGGAAGACTCAGGAGCAATGTTAGGAAATTCTTTTTCATGGAGAGGGTGGGAGATGCCTGGAATGCCCTCCCAAGAGAAGTGGTGGAGAGGAAAACGGTGATAGAATTCAAAAGCGCATGGGATAAACATAGAGAATCTCTAATTAGAAAACAAAGGATGTAAATTAAAGAACTAAGGCCAGTACTAGACAGACTTGCACAGTCTGTGTAATTTAGCGTTGGATGGGCTGGGGAGGGCATCAATGGGAATGCCAGTAATTTGGAATAGGATGTTACTGGCCAGACTTTATGGTAGATATACTACAAACAGGATGGTTGGATAGGCTGGAGTGAGCTTGGACGGCAACTTCAGCATTTGGAACTTAAGACAATACCAGATGGACTTTACAGTCTATGACCCAGAAATATCAAAGAAGAGACAAATTAATTTAATCATGTATTTGTAATGGGTATAACTAATGGGCAGACTGGATGGACTGTTCAGGCTTTTATCGGCCGCCATTTACTATGTTACAATGTAAATAGTGCCACTTCCTCTTGTAACCATTTTGCAAACTTATACGTGTCCTATTCCTTCCAATCATTGAAGTACTGGCAGACTCTTCTTTCAGTTGGTTCCAGTGACATCACTGTGCCATTGTAACACGCGTTATCCTATTGGCCTGCTACAATACGGTGTCACATGTGCCTTTTTCTTATTGGTCCTGGCCTCTGCCCCTTTGACTTCTGTATATATCTGCTATTCTGCTCTATCTGTGTTGTTAGAAAATGGCACCTTTTTTTACCTTAGCTTTTTGAGAAAATTTGTTTCTTTTCTCTTATCCCAGAGATAACACTGCTTTTCACCATATAGACATAGAAACCTTCATTAGGCATACAGACTTACACACCCATATCAATTTACCACTGTTTCAGTAGCTGAGGTCAGACTCAGAACTCCTCTTATCTGAGGAGTTGGGCTGTTCTGTTCAGAAAGACTTGCTGCTTGGCAGAATCCTTGGTTCAACTAAGACTCATATTAAAGAACAGTTGAAAGTACGGTTCAAAGTCTCCTTCAGGTAAATGCTGATAAATGATTTAGCTCATTGTCATATAACTTGCTAGGTATTGCATGAGGGCAGAACTTGATAATCAATGCCAGTCAGCATTCAAGTAATGGCATTTGAATATCTGGATTCAATTTATCTTTAGCAGCCAGTGTTTTGCTTATATACTAACTGTTGTGTTTCAGCATCAGCTCCATTTCCTCCAAATTGTTTTAAATGTATTTATTTAGTTTTCTAAACTGTTCGCCCAGGGGAGCTCAGAATGGTTTATATGAATTTATTCAGGTATTTAAGCATTTTCCCTATCTGTTGCACTGGGCTCACAATCTATCTAATGTACGTGGGGCAATGAGGGGATTAAGTGACTTGCCTAGGGTCACAAGGAGCAGCATATAGAACACAGACTGAGGCTGTAGCTTTAACCACTGCATCACACTTCATGGCACGTCCCCTAGTCTTCCTAATTTTTGAAAGAGTAAACAACCAATTTGTGTTTGCCTCCACTCATGATTTTATAAATCTCTATCATTTTTTTCCCTCAGCCATTTCTTCTCCACGCTGAAAAGTCCTAACCTCTATAACCTTTTATCATAAGGGAATCATTCATCCCCTTTATCATTATGATTACTCTTCTCTATACCTTTTCTAATTTTGCTATATCTTTTCTGAGATGCAGTAACCAGAGCGTGCAAACAGTTATCTCAAGAGAGTGTTTATAAATCACTGTTATTGGATCCTACTAAGCATTTACCAACTGAATGAAAAAAAATAACTAGAAAAAGAATGGATGAAGGTTATTTCACTTTAAAAGATTACAAATTTTTTGAATGTAAAAAAATCTTTTGACTCTGATACTCTACTTGCTACCGAAAATATACAAGAAATTGGTCATTCTTATAGGGATGCCTATTATATCACCAGGAAATCTTTGTTAGGGTTATACCACCCAATATTCAACACTATTAAGCTGGCCAGGAATGGCTTCTGGCCGGCTAAATAACGCTAAGCGGCAATATTTAGCAGATATTAGCCAGCTATCTCTCATTAAATATCCAAGTCAGCGGCTAGCCCAATCACCAACTACAGAATGTCACGGGACATAGCTGGTCAGCACCAATATTCATTGGCTGACTGGCTACACTGAGAAGCCAGATGGACCTGTCTAAATAGCAAGTCTATCTTTGGCAGCTATGACTTAGTCAGTCAGTCAAAGAATATCGATTTGGCCAACTATGTCAAACATAGCTTTAGATTGACCAGAAATGTAATGCCAGTCACCACATATGATCCCGACATTGAACTTCCGGGTTCACTTTTGACCACGGGAGGTAGCCAGGCTGCTTCCTGCAGTCTGAGATTGGCCTCACTGTCTATTTTTGTTGATTATTTTTTAAAACCTGTAATACAAAAATGCACTTCCTACCTCAAAGACACGACTCATTTTTTTAACATTCCCTGTAGTAAATCCAGAGGAGTTTTGTTTTTATAATGGTGGCACTACTTACATATGGAAGCTGTAAAATCAGTTTCTGTACCACAGGATGAGGCATTACAGGTTGTGGAAGAAATATTGGGTGCGTGTTCTAGACCACATACAATTTATACCCATTTCTTGTTATACCAGCTACATTAGCAATGAAAGAACATTTATTCTTTTCAATGATGTTCTGAATTTACAGAAACCAGATGTTGCTATGGGAGCAACTTTTGCTCCATCTGTTGCAAATTTGTACATGGCATAATTTGAGGGCAAAAGGGTTAATAAGAGCTCTCTTTTCAAAGAAAAAGTTTTCAGTTGGCACAGATATATAGGTGATGTTTTTATTTTGTAGCCAGGAATGGTGGGAGAGTTATAAAAATTTGTACATTGGAGGAATTCATGGGTCTATGACAATTGATAGGAAGACAATTTGTAGGATGCGACAATTGGTAGGAAGATCCTATCAACTGTCACCCTACCAATTGTTGTCATATCTCTTACATCTACCAATTGTCAAAAATAGGAAGCTGATCCTTGCACCCTAACCTCACCCCCCAAAAAATCAGCAGCTTGGTGGCATGGGGGCCATGCCCCCCAATTCCATAGAAGAAACAGCAACTTGGCAGAAACCCCTGCAGAAGAGCCCCCCAGCCCCCTGGAAGAAGAAGCTTATGCCCCAGAAGAAGCAGTGTGTAGGCCTACTCCTTTTCTTTCTGCACAGTTGTTCACATATCTATAGGCAGTGGCTGACCCAGAAGTGTTCCCTCTAACATCAAAGTGAACTTCCCTCTGATGCAGAGGGAGCCTCTGACATCAAAGGGAATGCTTCAAGGTCAGCTGCTAACCATGGATTTATACACACACCTTATAGCCAGCAAGAAGGAGAAGGAAGAGGAGTAGACCTATGAAAAGGGGTACAGGCCTATGTAGAGAGGTACAAAAACCCATGGTAAGGGGGCATGAAGAGGTACATATCACGGGAGAGGTCCCCCATGGGAGGGCCTCCCATTCCAGCATAGTAGGCCAATGCAGAGAGGTACAAAAAAACTGTGGGAGGGGGCCACAAAAAGGCAGAGTGGTATAGGCCTATGCAAAGAGGTACAAAAGAAACCCTTGGGAGGGGTACATGAAGAGGTACATACCACAAGAGAGGCCCCATGTGAGAAGACCTCATATTCTGACGCAGTAGGCTTATGCAGAAAGGTACAAAAAAATATGAGGTGGGGTGGGGTGACAGTTGATAGGAAGACAATTGATAGGATTTTCCTACCAATTGTCGTATCCTACGAACTGTCTTCCTACCAATTTTCTTCCAATGAATTGTCTTCCTACCAATTGTCTGGATCCTATAACACACAAAACCAGTTCACTGAGCAAATGGTCATCAACAAAAAGTAATTTGGGGGGATGTAGAAGGTTTTCAAATTGACATTTTTTTCAGGCCAGGGTTTAAATAAAATCTACAGATACAAACACTCTACTACAGTATAAGAGCTGTTGTCAGTACAAGTTTATTTATAGCCCACCTTTAACAAGGTGGATCATTACAAAACATCCATAAATAACAAGAGCCTCCTAAGAAGCACATCATTCAGCTCCAAGATAAAAATATGTGCTCAACACTCATATTTAATTTTACAAAAAAGGTATTGTTTCAATAATTGCTTAAAAATATTCACATCTCCCTGTTGTCTAATGTAAAGCGGAATATTATTCCAAGTATCAGGGCCGACACAAGAAAACAAACCAACTATAGTCGTATGTAATCTCATTTGCTTTCAATTAGGGACATTCAGATCTCCAGAATTGACTGAACATAAACTTCAAGACAATATATATAAGGAAATTCGATCAATCAAGTATTTCACTGCCATCCCACGTATGCATAAATATGTTAACAACAACAATTTGTACTGTATCCTAAATTATATTTTTAACCAATACAGCTTAACATAGAATTCAGATACATGATCGTATTTCCCAATTCCAAACAAAGCTCGAATTATCGAATTTTGAGTTATATGTAATGCATGGATTGTGGTTGTGGAAACTCCCAACAATACTAGGTTGCAATCAGTGGCGTACCAAGGGAAGGCGGTCCGCCCCGGGTGCACGGCTTGGGGGGGTGCACAGCCGGCCAGGTCCGGGTCCTCCTACCCTTCCTTTCCCCCGGTCAGTAAGCTACGATATGACAAGGGAATCAGAGAAACTGGAGTGGAAGGTGGTGAGCACAATGAGTAAAAGCTCTGTGCTGATCTTGCAGAGGTTGTGAATTCAACTGCTGCGCCGTCTTTTACTTGTGGCATTGTACCTTGCCAGTGCACTTTGATGATCTCACTCAAAGCCCACCCATAACATGCTTCCATCACTCCCATCTTGAGCTCTGGATGCACAGAGGCTGGGACACCTCGCTAGACATCCAAAAAACAGTTTTGATTTTTGGCACTTGGATGTCCTGGTGATTAGGATTTTAGCTCTAGGTGAGTTACAATCAAATACACAAGTTATGTCCCTGCTAAGATAGCTTAATATTTAATTTGTACCTGATGCAATGGAAGGTAGAATGATTTGATCAAGGTATCAAGGAGCTTTATTGGGAAAAACAGGATTTGAACTCTGGCTTTCCTAGGCCTCAACTCCCACAGATGCACAAAGTACATTGACAAATCTAAATGTTGGTGAGAATGAGTCATGTTTTTATTTACCATTAGGCATCTTTCCTTAGCATTTATTTATTGCTTTTCAGTATAATGTACGTAACAAAGCTGTCAAACATCCTGCTAAGAATTCTTGAATAATGAATAATTTACCTCCATTCTAAGAGTCAAAAGAAAAAGTTTAAACCAACTCACTCACAGCAGGTCTAAGATACTTCTCTGGCAAGATGAGAGAGAATAGCTGAAGGGCTGTGGTAAGAAGTCAGTCTCTTCCCAGTGGTTCTGCCAAAGGTTATTTACTGAAATCACTGCAAAAACTGTTTAATGTTCACAAAATCCATAAGATTCACATCATACTAGATGCTGACTGCGTTTTAGCTGAATAGTCACCAATGACAAATTGAGTTGTAGAACTTGCAGGACAGATTGAAAATAAGGACTTGAGCAGATATTATACCATAAGAAAACCCCACTGTTATCACATTGCAAGATCCAAATGTACTCATCAATACAAATTAATTCATCTGTTTCTTACTGTTTGGAACTATTTTGAAAAGTGTCTAGTTGATTCAAGTACCAATTCTAAACTTGCTACAGAAAACATTGTCTGCAGTGGGGGGTATTTAATAGGAAATTCCTTTGACACAGAAATCAGAAACAATATAAGGGGGTATTTAAAAGTTCTCAACCCAAGCAACCAACTTCCTAAATTCTGAGTGTTGTTTTGCAACTGTAGCTGAAAAGACTTATCTTATTTTGTTAAGTGCCAATTTGCAGAAACTAAATTCTATTTTCTTTACATTGTTTCAGATCATTGATTGAACCACATCCACATCATTCTCTTCTTGGTTGGACTGGGAATTTTTTAGCACCACCTCATAAATATTCAAAAGGTTTGCTTAGTTAAACCCCTCCTTTACAAAGCCACGCTAGCGTTTTTAGCGCCAGCCATGGTGATAACAGCACGGAGGTTCATAAGAATTCTATGAGCGTCGGAGCTGTTATCACAGTAGCCAGTGCTAAAAACGCTAGCGTGGTTTTATAAAGGAAGGAGTAATTTAAGGGCCCTTTTACTAAACTGGGACAAAAAGTGATCTTAAACACCCTTGCAAAGGTTTTTTCCATGCACTAAGTCCATTTTTGCCGTGGCAAAAAAAGGACATTTTTTTAAATTAATGGTTATAAGCTAATATTACCATTAACTTGTGGTCGGTCGTTAATAAAAATTACCATGTAAGCACTTGCCACCACACATTTTGTAGGTGGTAAAGGGGAAATTCTTTAAATGGTTTCTAAAAATGATACGCACCAATAATAATAATGTAGGTGCCTATTGCATCACAAGATTCCTACCAGAGAATACCCAGCTGGATAGCAACATTGACGACAGCCGCATCAGCGACACTCCTCTTTAGGGAGCTTAAGAGCCAGTCACAAAAGGTATGTTTGCCAGCTTATGTAAAATAGTGTTTTTTTAGATGTTTCATTGCAACACTCATCAAGGAGTGTGTGGTGCAGTCGTTAGAGCTACAGCCTCAGTACCCTGAGGTTGTGGGTTCAAATCCCATGCTCCTCCTTGTGATCCTGGGCAAGTCACTTAATCCCCCATTGCCCCAGGTACATTAGATAGAATGTGAGTCTAACAGAACAGATAGGGAAAATGCTTGAGTACCTGAATGTAAACCACTTAGACTGTAAGTGGTATAATAATAACTTTATTTTTGTATACCATAACAGTTCTAAGTGGTTCACAACTGACTTACTAGTTTTCAACCACTGTGTCTGCTGATTAGGTGGAGAAGGGAGGGGCTCTGATTTACTACTAAGGTTAACTGCATTATCTTTGGGACAGTGCTTTGAACAAGTCTGCCCTGTGAACTTCTAAAAGCTAAGTTACTCAGCATTTCATATTCTGCTCTTATCACTGTTTTTCAGCATTATATCTGCTTAATTTCTCTTCTCCTCCTCCCTGTTTCTTACTTTAAAAAAACACAAAAAATAAACCTTTCTCTTTCCTTTGTTAAATCTTATTTCCTCTTTCCCTTCATAGGAATAAGTGTAAGACTTATAGTCTCACCCACCCCAGGGATCACTGCTCATATATACAGACCCAAATAATCAGGACTACTCAAATCAGGTCACTTCACAACCAATCAAGATGACCTTTATTCTATGCAATCACTGTGGTGCTTTAATTCCAAGACATACTATTTAGACTGGAGGTTTAAGGCTTGCCCCATCTGTCTTCAACTTGCTAGTATTAAGGAGGAGCTCTGCAAACTTAAACAGGAATTGAATACAATTAAAGCAGCTTCCATCACTCCACAAAATCATACCAACTTACCACCTCTACCTCAAAGAATAAAACAGCCCAGGAATAAATGGGTCACAGTAGGCCCAGGAAGACTGCGACATGTAACACAGAAACATCTACCTTCACTAATATTACCTCTACAGAATTCCTTTGCTCCACTAGTGCACTGCGATACTCAAGAAAACAGAAGGGAGGTGGGACTGGAACCAATGAAGGTAACTCAAGAGAACAAGCGCACCACCCTAAGCACAAATAAAAAAGCCAAAAACAGAAAACTATTACTGTTGGGGGATTCCATCATCAGAGGAACACAAGGCGAGGAGACCAAAATAGTGAAATGTCTTCCAGGAAACTCAGCTACCAGGAGTTCCAGGCAAATACAGACTATAATTAAGGAAGAAACTAAGGATTTTAACACTGATGTTGTTATCCATCTGGGAACAAATGACCTGGCCAACAACTCCACACTTGCAGCACAGAAAGCTTTTCGGGAGCTTGGTGAGGGTTTGAAACCTTTTGTAAAGACTTTAGCTTTTTCTGAAATACTGCCTGCATATGGAAAGGGAGAGCAAAGAGTGAAAAACACAGAGAACTTTAATAGATGGCTCAAAGCCTGGTGTCATCATGAAGGCTTCAGGTACATAGGAGGATGGGGAAATACATGAAAGGACAGGAAGCTATATTGCACTGATAGGCTACATATTACTACAGAAGGAAAAAGAAATCTTGCAGAGAAATTTAGACAATATGGGGTTCATAATTTAAAAAAAAAAACATCTAAAAAGTGGCCTAAATGGCTACTTGGATGTTCAAAAAGCCTGATCGTCCAAACACCCATAATCAAAGCTGGTTTTAGACGTATCTAAAACCAGCTTAGACCTTTCCCCTGCCTCTAAACGCACAGAGAGAAAAGAGGCGTTTTTAGAGGAGGGGAAAAGGCGGGAGGTAGGCCGACCTAGACCTAGGCGTGCAGCAGGTATAATCAAAACTTTAGGCAGGTTGCCTAGTCGGCACTTATACGTTTTGACTTAGACAAAGTCAAAACGGGTCTAAGTGCCGAAAAAGGGGCCACTGAGCTGATCGTGGCTGCTGCGATCAGCTCAGCAGCCCCAGCAACCTGCCTACCCCCTACAGCAACGATCTTCATTGGGGGTTCAGGGGTGCCGCAGGGCTTGGACTCCCTCTTGTCCCAATGTTGTTGGGGAGGGTGATGTATGACGGCAGGAGAGATGCCTCATCTCCCCTACCGCGATGCCATCACTCCTCTACCCGAACTGCCCTATCTCTCCTGCCATGGGTTGTGGCAGTTCGGGTAGAGGAGTGATGGCATCATGGTAGGGGAGATGAGGCATCTCTCCTGCCGTGATACATCACCCCCCCCCAACAACATTGGGGCAAGAGGGAGTCCAAGCCCTCTTGCCCTGCGGCACCCCCGAACCCCCAATGAAGATCGTGGCAAGAGGGAGCCCGACCTCTTGCCCCGTGATCCCCAAACTCCCCCCCCCACACTGAGTCCGATGGGGCCAGGAGGGAGCTCAAGGCCTCCTGCTCCGCGGCCCCCCCCCCAATTATGTTCAGGGCAGGAGGGAGCCCAAGCGTCCGCGGCCCAGCTTGTGCTCCCTCTGGTGGGGATTTAGCTTCTGGCTGGCTCCCCTGCAGCAGTGATTTTTCCGCTCAAAGCCGCAACCATCGGGCATCAGAGAGAAGGTTTCTGACTCAGCTGCGGATCACACGAGGTATCGACACCCGCGGCTTTGAATGGAAAACCGGCTGCAACAAGAAATTGGCCAGAAATGCTGTTGCTGCACAGGGCAGTGAAGAGAAATGTTGCTGTTGCCCAGGGAAGGGAACGGGGGAGAGAGAAATGCTGTTGCTGCTGTTGCTGCTGCTGCTGCTGCAGCACCCAATTGGGGAGAGAGAGAGGGAAAGAGGGAGAAGGAAGACAAGGGAGAGGAACCAGAGATGCCAAATCCATGGGAAGGAGAGAAAGGAAAGAAGAAAAGGAGATACCAGATCATGGAGGGGGAGGGAGAGATGCCAGGGCATGGGGGGAAGCAAGCAGATGCAAGGAAGGAGGCAGATAAAAGACCAGGGGAAAGGAAGGAAGGAGGGAGAGAGAGAAAGGAAGAAGAGGAGATGCCAGATAATGGATGGGGAGTTGGAAGGAGAGGAGAGAGATGCCAGGGCATGGGGGAGGGAAGGGAAACTAAGGAGACAAATGCCAGACCAGAGGGGGAGGAGGTGCCAGAGCATGGAGGGAGAAACATGTCAGGGCAGGGGGGGAGGGAAGGGAATGAGATATATATCCCAGACCATGGTGTGGAGTGGGAAGGAAGGAAAGGAGAAGAGAGAGAGATGCCAAAGCATAAGGGAGGGGGTGGAGACAGAAAAATGGATACGGGGTGAAGCTGAAATGAATCATGTACAAAGGAGAGAAGGGGCACATGATATTGAAAGGAGAAAGAGGAAAGATGCCATATGGAAGAGAGAGAGAGAGTTGACTGTGGATGGAAGGGGCAGAGAGAGTGTGGGTAGTAGATGGAAGGGGTAGAAAGAGGGCAGAAGCTGGGTGGAAGGGCAAATGGGGGTACAGATGTTGCATGGAAGGGAGAGAGGACAAATGCTGTATAGAAAGAAGAGAGTGAAGAGAAGATTATTAAAGCAGAAATGACAAAAGGTAGAAAGTTTTTTTGTTGCTTTACTTTCCTATTTCTCATTATTTGTTTTATTTCTATTGTTAATTTGTAAAGTGGTAATTGTTATGTATCAGTTTTTTAAAATTTACATTTACTGGCTTTATATTTTACACAGTATTAGGGGACATGCTTAACTGTTTCTGTGGTGTTGTGGTGGTGCATTGTATTCAGAGTCTGGTTTCTTGGCGGTTCAGTTTAACTTTTGTCTACATATTTCTATTTTTAGCTTGTGATTATTCCATATTGGGCAAGGGTGTATCTCTGTTCTGTGTGTATGAAAAGGACATGGTTTTCTGTTGGCATTGACTGGCAAGATCTGGCTTGTTTCGTTTTACAATGTATGTGTTGGTGTTTTAGTGCTCACTGCAGTGTTTAAGATGCTGCCTTTTCCTAGGTACACTCTTGTTGTGCGATATGTGGATTGTTACTAAAAATCATATTTTTCATATAGATGAGGGGGGTGTCAAAAAATGATGGGCCCCGGGTGTCACATATGCTAGGTACGCCACTGGAGCTGTGTTAGGATGCAGTACAATTAGAGCTTCTATTCATACGTGTTTATAAATTGTAAATCTAGATGCTTATTTTCTAACTCAAAATATGATACAAGCAGTTATGGGATGTCACTCATATTCTGAAATACAGAAATTTAGCTTTTCTTGAATGAGCTCAGAATAGCATCCTGAAATGTTTCATAGAATTCATTCTGTGTCCTCTGGGTCTAGAATTCAATCTGTGTTCTTCAGGTCTAGGAAATTGTTTGCTATAGTTACAAAATATCTTCTTCTTTTCAGCCTAAAGCTATATAATATTACCTATTAGTCAGTAATTGGCTGATAGGTTTCAGGGAAAAGTTTCTGACATTGTCACATCATAAATGGGTCCTTTATTAAGCTGTGGTTTAAAAACAAAATACAGCAGCCTTAGTGAGTTCAAATGCAGGAGATGCTAAGAACTCCCTTGTTAACTGGTTAATAGATGACTCATTCCCCCCCCCCCCCTCTTTACGAAGCCATGTTAGACTTTTTTATTGCCTGCCCTGGTGGTATTAGCTCCGACACTCAGAGAATTCCTATAAGCATCAGAGCTAATACCATCACGGCCAGCGATAAAAAAGCCTGACACGGCTTCATAAAAGGGGGTCTCATACAAAAAGAGAAGAAAAGAAGAAGAAAAATCCACCGCAGATGCAGAAGTGAGTCCAAACACAGTTGTAGAGATGACAATAATCTGACTGAGCGCCTTTGTCTCCTTTGCCAATTATCGTCCTTATAGAACTCATGCCATGCCCCCCTCCAAAAAAATAATTTATTAAAATAAATAGTGCACGATTAGCACACGCACATAGGGAAATTAACCACATGATGCTTTAGCACAGTGGTTCCCAACCCTGTCCTGGAGGACCACCAACCAGTCAGGTTTTCATGATAGCTCTAATGAATATGCATGGCGCAGATTTGCATGCCTATCACCTCCATTATATGTAAATCTCTCTCATGCATAATTCCCTAGGGTTATCTTGAAAACCCGACTAGCTGGTGGTCCTCCAGAGGTTGGGAACCACTACTTTTAGCATATCCAATGGGAAGACTTTTTCAGCCACAAAAGCTCCCTTAGTTCTTCTATGCTACCTAAAGTGGGATCAATTTATGATTATTCTGAAAATGGGACTTGTTTACAGTGATTTCAGTAAGGCAAGTTGTCACTACAATTCAATCCTTGAACAACTCTTCGAGGGCATTATATATTAATTCAGCCGCAGTAATGAAGTCTGTTTGTGCAAACATTCCTGTATCTGTTGCTATCTTTGCTAACTGATGCTTTAGAGATCCTATTGCAAAGCTGCGGTAGCGATGGTAAATGCGCTGAAGCACAAAGGAATTTACCATGGATTTGTAAAAGGGAACCTTAATGAAGGAATACTTCTGTGTTCCTTTAAACAGGCTGGAGTGAGACCACTTAAAAAAAAAAAATAATAAATTGTACATTGGAGCCATCTCTTCTAGGTAACTATAGACCTATATCATCATTATCTTTTTGGGGGCTAATGTGTCTGAGAGGCTTGCATTGTTACAATTACGATAAGTTTGCTGCTGAAAGAATACTTGACCAATTTCAGTTTAGATTTCAGAGCCTGAGACTGTTGATTTCTGTTTTAGACTCTTATCTGTTGTGGTTTCGATTGAAGCAACCTTGATTTTAATGATACCCTTGGATATCACTGCTGCTTTTGACACAGTTAATCAGAATTTACTATCAATGTGCTTGGATGCCCTAGGGATTCCTAGTCAGGAGGGGTCCCCTGAATGGAAAAGTCTTAACAATCAGTATAGTCTGGAATTCTTATGTTTTCAAGCGGATTTCGTGGGACACCAGGCCGCACAATGGTATAAATTGATATCTGGATTTATGAATAAAAATCCAAAGACTGGTCTTAGAGACATTTGGAGCATTGAGATTAAGCATCAAATTTCTGCATCTCAATGGCCACGAATTTGATCTTGGAGAATGAGATGTACAGTGTCTGCATCTTTGAGACAAACTTGGTTCTTTTTATTACACAGAGCATTTTGGACCCCAGTTAGATTACAAAAGTTGGATAGCTCTAAGTCTAATAGATGCTGGCACTGTAATCTGGAAGCAGGGACTTTAGATCATTTATTATACTTTTGTCCCTGTATCATGGCCTTTTGGAAATCAATTTGGTCACAAATTAATTGTTTATTAGAAAACCATGTAGCTCTATCATATGATACAATCCTATTTGGGACGTCAATGAGAATAAAAAGTCAAATTTCATCAAATAATAATAAACTTTTATTAACAATGACAGGAGTCGCCATTCAACATATCACCAGAAATTGGAAAAATTACACAAGACTTAATTACACCTTCTGGTGGAATTCGTTGTGCCATATATACAAAATGGAAAGAACAATTGCCATACAAAAAGGGAATTATAATAATCTTAAGAAAATTTGGGAGCCATTGACAACTTATTGTAATGATTAGACACCTTTTTACACTGAAAATATAATTATAATTATGGGAGGGGGGTGGTATATAGTTATAATATAGGTTTAATCAATATCTATGAATATAGCACATGTATGTTATTTTTTGATTATAATATCTGTGAAAAGAGTGGGTGGGGGAGGAAGATATTTTATGTATTTAAGATGACAATAGAAAGAATTTCAAGTGATGTGTATGATTCAATTGATGTAATATTGTGTACTTGATGTAAGATGAAAAAATGAATAAAGAATTAGAAAAAAAAAAAGTATTGAACTGGTTTGCTTCATTTTTGAATGATTGTAAATTCCGGGTTAGAATAGACTCTGATAAATCTAGATAGATGGCAGGTTAATATGGAGTACCTCAGGGTTCAGCTCTTTTAGCTCTCCTTTTTAATATTTATATGATTCCTATAAATAAACTGTTTGGATGTTTGGCACTATGATATAGGCTTTATGTAGATGATTAAGCCAAGGGAACCTGTCACCAGGAGAGGGATCCCTAGGATAGTAGACTTGGGAGTGGGTCAGTAGAGTGGGCAGACCTGATGGGCTATGGCTCTTATCTGCCGTCATCTTCTATGTTTCTATGTTTCTAAAGCATGTTTATGTGAGACTATGGTGGTTATTTTAGAAGCTCTATTTAGGTCTCACAATTAAAAAACATAATGGTAGTTCGCAGTTAACTGTGATTAATGTATTAATTTTTAAAAATCATGATTAATAATCACATTGCAGAATGAAAGACAGGCTACAGATATTTTTATAAACTGACCTCACAATGACCAAATTGCTGTATATAATATCAGTTTATTAGCAATAAACAAAAAGCAGCTTACATGAAACAACAAAGTATAGCACATTGGGCTAAAAGGATAACATACATACAGCTTCTGTTCATGGATCCATTCACTCTCTGTTATGCCAGTTAGAATGCCACTTATATACTTTAGTTCAGTAGCCTAGGGTACTACCTAGTTACAGATTACATGCTCACTTTCCATTGGTTTGTCACATGCATCATTTCTATTGGCTATATGGTCTATACACTTATCATGGAGCCATATTGAAGCATGATGTCACCTAGTGTTAAAAATGATCTTTCTATTTCCATTACTATATACGATACAAGCAGAATATCTTCAAAATTAATAGCCACACCAAATGATATTCATATACTAATGCTATCAGAAACCAAGTGCTACAAACTGTTTCATTTGTGAAAACGGTAAAGACCTCAGTGTTTCCCAGGATAAGACCTGTGAAACAAACTATGCCAATAATACTATTGACATAGAGAAATACATCCCTGGTCTTATATTTTACCATTACACTTTGCTCTTATTTTCAGCTTTTTAACTTTTTATTAGCTTTTATACTTTTTACTGACTTTTATACTTTTATAGAGAAGTAAGCACTTATCTCGTTGCCTTCTGATAGCTCATCTTAAAATTAAGGTAGTTCTTATGAGAAATATATATGTCTGGAAACTAACAGTACATTTTGCTTTATAGATAATCCCCTGATGCAGCCGTAGGGCGAAACAGGGCCTGTTGGGATATTTCTGAATTGATTAAATTTGAAATTATTCAAGAGCGGCATATTGATACCGCTAAAACTGCAGCTGCGGTGATTTTGAGCTATCAGAAGGCAACGACATAAGTGCTTGCTTCTCTATAAAAGTATAAAAGTCAGTAAAACGTATAAAAGCTAATAAAAAGTTAAAAAACTGAAAATAAGAGCAAAGTGTAACGGTAAAATATAAGACCAGGGATGTATTTCTCTATGTCAATAGTATTATTGGCATAGTTTGTTTCACAGGTCTTATCCTGGGAAACACTGAGGTCTTTACCGTTTTCACAAATGAAACAGTTTGTAGCACTTGGTTTCTGATAGCATTAGTATATGAATATCATTTGGTGTGGCTTTCTATTTCCATGACATGGCATTCCTAATACTAAGGTCAATAATTTTTGAGAGCAGGCCCTTCTCTGTCCTGAGCTTGATTGTAGTTCTGTCAATAGTTCTAATAATTCTTTGGTAGGACATTTTATCCTGTATTGTTGCTTGAGTTTATCCAATGATGTCACAGTCAGCAGATCTCTGCCAGTTACTAAAGCAAAGGTGAATCTCTCATAGAGCATATTGTCTCCTGCTGACAGGGAGAAATATGATTGTCCAGAAACTTGAATTCATAAGCACAATGTCTCGCTTAGAAATATAACTTCTTTTTCTTGGCGGTCTCAGGAGTCTTCCCCTACATTTTCATGCTGTTCTTATTCATAATTCTTCCTCATTCCCCTCTTGAAGCCTAAGGAGGCTTCACCCCTCTAGATCAAGGCATAGATCAGGTTTGTTGCTCCCACGAAGTCGTCCACATCCAGGAGGAGGAAAGGAGGAAGGACCATTACTCAGGAATCAAGCTTAGTAAAATTAAGAAGACAGCTGATGCTACCACCTCTAATCTAATATGACACCAACTTCATTAGGACTCACGATATCAGAAGAAACCATATAAAACAAAATGTGCATATAGGTGGGAATACATTAATTAATTACAATCTAATGGTAATGCTGGGAGAAAAAGTGAATGAGTTACAGACTACACTCGAGTATCTTCATATGAATCAGTTGTGCACTAATACATCCGAGAGGATACCTAGCAAAATAATCAGTATAAAACATATGAGTGGATAAGAGTTGACGAATTATCTGTTCTGATGTAGATTTTATAAACCGGACACAACAAGGAAGACAGCAAGGGGAAAAAAAAAAAAAAAAAAAGGCAAGGCAGTTAATGCCAAGAAAAATAAGGATAGGACGAAAGGCTCCAATATTTGGGAACAATGAACTAAACCATCCTGGTTCTATCCCATTCCAATTTGTACTGAAACATGTGCAACTTCTTTCATTCTATCAGTGATGTCTTTAACAATTTGACCTACCTCATCTATAAGAAGGCAACAATTTGGCAGGTTGAATTTACCACATATGCCTCCTTCAGAGGCCAAGAAGTAATCAAGGACCAACCGATTCTGACAGATGGCATGACGAAGCTGATCATTCTGTCTAGCTAATACATTAAGGGCCAATGAGATTGCATTAGTGATGGTTTCAACTACAGCCTGCAATCTAATTATTCTATTGAGCATATAAATATGGGTTCTGTAGCCGAACATGCCAACCTGGGCCCATGTTGGGGTGTGAGGGAGTGTCGGGGTATGTTGGGGAGTGTTAGGGAATGTTGGGTGAATGTCATAGAGTGTCAGATGGGTGTTGGAGAATGATGAAAAATATTGGATGGGTGTTTGGGAGTGTCAGGAGTTTGGGGGGGATCAACGGGGTCTGTGGCAGGAGGGAGTGAGTGTACCTTCTGCCACGGACAGTGTTGGGGGGTTCAGGGTGGCAGCAGTAGGAAGTGGGCATCCCTCCTACCGCTGACAGTCTCAGGTGAGGGTGAGGGGGTGACTGCAAGAGGGAGTGGGCATCCACCCTGCCTGATGACTTCACATGGGGGGTTTACCTGCCATGGCCCCACAGCTGATCGCAGTGGAGAGATTTCCTTGCCGCAATCAGCTCAGCGGCTGCGTCTATTTGAAATGTAGACCAGTTTTTTGTTGGTCTACATTTCAGGTGCCTATCACAGCCCTAGAGAGACGCCTAGGGCCACATAGCCTTGCCCAAGGCCACTTCCAGGCGAAACCATGCCCACACCCAGCCATGGATGAACTAAAGTGTCTCTAGGTGCCTCCATGCACTTGCGGCAGATGCCTATAGTGTAGGTGGCTTCAGGGTTTTGGTTAAAGCTTGTGCCCCAAATGGCTGGTTAGACAGCAGTTGGATACCTACCGCTGCCTACAATCGGGATGCTGTTTATAGAATTTGCCCCTCTGTGCCCATACTGCACAGCTTTTTGAAAGAGCTTACACTAATATTAACAAATGGAAAAACATGAAATATCATGATTCTTTTTCTGCACATTTTCTTTCCTTAACATTTCCCACGTTATTGCAAATGATGAACCATCCCTGCTGATAATAAACATCTTTAAAACCTTAATTCTTAACCAGATTGGATTTACTAAGGCTAAAATAGGGATTAGACCAAATGTTCTATGACAAATGCACCTGTTACCCTGGCAGCTGGGTGGGAAACCCTCATATACTTATATTTGTGGGCCGTGACCCAGGACCGGATCTTTCTGGCAGTCCACAGCAAGCACTTCTTCCACCCTTCTTTCACCTTTGAAGGACTTCAGACCTCACAGGCAGTTAAGCATTAACTGAACACCAACTTTATTTTCTTTTCTCCAAAAGGGAAAGAAGCACATCTTTAACAGTACAAATGTCAACAAAATAGCACCCTATTTACAAAGTCTCTTTCAATAAGTTGGTGGGATCTTGATATTATGGTGGAGATTGTCTTTTGTGCTATCTCCCGCCCAAGAAACCTCTGATGATGTCACTCAGAAACTACTTCAGATCCACTATTCAGAGAGCTTCCAGCTCTGCCTTGGGTCTCATGCACTGTGCTTTTCTTAAAGTTGATGGCAACCCAAAACTGAGCTTCCAACTTCCTTCTGCATACTGTTTACTGTTCACACACAGTGCATATCAGGTTTCACATCTCATACACCTCTAATGATTAAGCAGCCCTAAACTGGCTGGATATCTCAGTGATGATAGTTACATAAGGCAGCCCTAAGCTGGCTGCATACTGCAGTGATGATAACCACCTTTAACACATAGGCAACCCTTAAACAGGGATTGCTAATGTTCTTTGCCTAGCATGGGGTAATTCATGTACTAATATTCACATCTCCTGGTGCATGAATTTATCTAGGGTTACCAGATGTCCAGGAAAACCCAGACATGTCCTCTTTTTAGAGGACATGTCTGGGTGCCCGGACAGACTTTCCAAACCTGGCAGTGTGTGCAGGTTTTGGAAAGCCCTGCCATGTTGGAAGGGCCTCTAAGCACGTGCTGATGATGACACCACATCTGCGTTTGCTTAGAGGCCCTCCAGACCTGACATGAAAGAGACGAGGCTATGTGTGGGTGGGTCTGAGGAGCAGAATGGGGCAGGGTTTGAGGCAGAATGGTGCACAGTTTGAGGCGGGACAGATGGAATTTGAGGCAAGGTGGGGCCTTGTGTCTGGGATTTTATGATTTCAAATATGGTAACCCTAAATTTATCCCCAGACTACACACCAACAAAACAGTTCCACAGATATTGACCATAGACCTTTTAAGAGCAATAAATGAGGAAAATCTCCTAGTCCACCAGTGAGGATGGATTAGGATTTTTCTAAACACCTTTCTTCGTAGTTCATAGGCTAATAAATGAATTGTAAAAGAGAAACTGGGGTTTATTTCATAAGTCTTCATCCAGAAAGGGTTCATTAATATAAGCAAACCAAAGAGGCATACTCCAGCAAGCCCCAAAAACAGCGAGCAAGCAACTGGGTCAAACTAACTCTTTTGTACGCTATTCTGCGCTCCGTCCTACTTTTTGCTTCAACTGCTTTCCCCGGGTCCCAATCCTGTCCCTGCTTCAGGACTGATGCCTCATAGCAAAACGTAAGGGCGTTATCCGGCTGGACCTTTCCACAGCCGGACAAATGCAGATGGAACACTTCCTGATGAGTTCACCAGCCATACTAGGAGGGGGAGCCCCTGCTGTAGCTCAGGTGGAAGGAGACGCCAGAGTCATGGGGTTTGAGACATCACTCTCCCCCACAGCAGCATGATCGCCGCCGAATCTGGCAGTGGAAGGCTTGGGCGATGTGAGCTCTGAGAAGCCGATGAGCCCGACGAACTCACACGGGAGAGGGCACGAGGCAATCCAGGATGCCGAATCAACCACCTATCGAGGAGCAGAAGCTGCTGACTCCTCACAGAAGGAGACACTTCAAAACATATGGAGAGTTCTCCAGAAGTTGGAAGCTGCTTCTACAAAATCCGCAGGAGATACCCTGAATGTTGTGAGTAAATTGGATGATTTGACTATTTCAATTCAAAATATTAAAATAGAAACTAACATAAAATTTGAAAAAATTGTAAAAGAGATTTCCTCATTGCAAAATGTTTCATCAACAGTGGTAAAAGATAGACTTTTTCTACAAAGGAAAATTGAACAATTGGAGAATTATAACAGGCGCCTTAATTTGCGTATATTGAATTTTCCTAAACTTGCTTTCGTTACACCAATTGAAACTTTTAAAAAATACTTGAGAGAGAATTTGAAACTTTTGCCACCAGTAATTAAAATTTATTACCTGCCTAGGAATTTGGAAAAGTTACCTCTTAATCAAACGGATATTCCCCAATCAATGGACTTAAATAATATAACAGGTATACTAGAAAGCTCCCAGGAAGAAATTGAATACCGCGGAACTTTGATAATTTCATTAGTGTTTGAACAGGATTTGCACGCAATTATGAAAGCTTATTTTCAATCCTCTCAGAATTTTTTCATGGGTTAAAAAATTTGGATATACCCAGATGTAACAAAGTTGTTCTTAGCTATGCGAGAAGAAGTATTAAAAATGGGAGCTACATTTCTACTTAGTTACCCCTGCAAATGCCTTTTAAGATATGCTGAGAACAAGTATGTCTTTTTAGCACCAGAACAGCTTCGACACTTCTTGGACACAAAGAAAGTTATTAATTAATTAATATAAAAGTGCTGCAGAAAATTGGGCTGAGCCTTTACCTCAGATTTATTGTGTGATTTGTTTAATTAATGGAGACCTCCTTATCTCATTTATTTCTTGTTTCTCACTATTGTTAATTGAGGTCTAAGAAGGAGATTTAAAATTATTTTAAATATTGAATAAGGGTTCTCCCTTTTTCAGCTTTTCTATATATAGTCTTTTCTTTTGATATTTTTTGGTTATATTAATTGTTTTCCTTGTTGTTTAAATGATACTCCAAATTGCTGTAACAAGTGGATTCTTGTATATTTTGTTTGAAAATTATAAAGAAAGAATTGTCGCTGCTGGGTCAGACCAGTGGTCCATCGTGCCCAGCAGTCCGCTCACACGGCAGCCCTCTGGTCAAAGACCAGCGCCATGAGACTAGCCCTATCTGCGTATGTTCTGGTTCAGCAGGAACTTGTCTAACTTTGGCTTGAATCCCTGGAGGGTGTTTTCCCCTATGACAGACTCTGGAAGAGTTTTCCAGTTTTCTAACACTCTCTGGGTGAAGAAGAACTTCCTTACGTTCGTACGGAATCTATCCCCTTTCAATTTTAGAGAGTGCCCTCTCATTCTCCCTACCTTGGAGGAGGGAGAGAGAGGAAGTGGATTGGTAAGAGGGAGAGGAAGGGGAGAGAAAAAGAGGGGAGAGAGGAGGAAGGGAAAGGGAGAGAAGAGAGGGTAAAGGAGATTAAGTATCGAACAGATGGTTTTCAGTTTTCTTCGGAAGATGATGTGGCAAGGTTCAGTTCTGCTTTTTTCTGTAAGGCCATTCCAAGTTTTGACTCCTAGGAAGGTAAGCATGGAGTAGAAAACTCATTTATAGTGAAGATCTTTAGTGGATGGGAGATTTAGTAACATCCGGTTGAGGGTACTGAGGGAAGTAGACTTATCTTGTTTCATCTAGCTTTTCACTGCTGATGCAGGCTATTTTACAAGAATGATCCTGCTTCTGAATATAATTGTAGTAATACGTTTTTAACATAACTAAGGTCTGGTTTTCTGTGCTGCAATGTGCTGAGTTAGCTCATCAGGGGCATTATTTTTATTCTGATCTAACCAGGTTTGTCACCTGTTTACCCTGATGAAATGTCTTGCAGCTTTCAGTTACAAAGAGTGACAAATTATTGATAGGGGAGTTTTCATTTTCAAGCCAAATGCACAGCAGTGCTGGAAGAAATGAACTCTGCAGGTTAAATTAACTAGGAAACAGCCTCATGCCGCAGGCTTTTAAAGAACTGACGAGTGACTGAAAGAGCTGGCTAAACTCTTCCCCTCTCAAACTCAACTAGATGGCTTTAGAATTCTGCTGATTATTATCTGCTCTCTTTCAGGCACTTCTGATTTCCCGCGCCTGGCCTCTCTTCGTTACTTACCTTTTGAGTACCTCTCTCAAATTATATTACTAGTATCTAGAAGTGTGCATTCGCGAGTGTGCGTTCTGTTCATTTAGGCCCCCTTTTATCAAGATGTTAGGGTTTTTTATTGCAGGTCGCTGCGTTAAAAGCTCCAATGTTCGTAGGAATTCTATGAGTGTCAGAGCCTGTGATAAAAAAATACCCTAACATACGTAGGTTGGCCTCAATAATAGTTTATGGACATTTCTTTCAGGTAAAAGTCCAGAAGTCTCTTTGTAATCATCCTGGAAATGTCCAGATGTCTCTTTTGTAATCCGCTCAGAACTGCAAGGTTGAGGCGGAATAGAAATCAGTAATGTAATGTAATGTACTTTTCCAAACCTTTTTTAAACCCTGTTATGCTAATTGCTTTTACTACAGTCTCTGGCAATGATTTTCAGATCTTAATTATGTCAGATCTAAGGCTGGTATAACTGTTGGCACCTAAGTGTTAAGCATGCTGATGCCCAGTTCCACTAACATTCTATAATGGAATCCGGAAGCTCAGATGCTGTTATAAAATAGGTTTCATTGCGTGGCCTCAGAACACCTATAGGGAAGTGGCATTTACTTTATTAAAATTATTTTGGTAAGCAACTTAATTAAAGATAAAGAGTATTTAGAAAGCAACTTATTAAACAGCCTTTAAACAATGCTCTTCGAACCAATCATTTGCTTTTCCAATGTGTTAGCTTCAAGTATATCCCCTCTTCCTGCAATACCTCCCTGCTCCTTCACTGCATCTGTCACCTACCATCCATTTCCATTACATCCTTGTATCTAACCCTCCAGCTGGTGCACTCTGAAACGGTGGCTGCTGGACATCCAATGAGAGTCTGAGTCAGCCTGATCTGACCAGTCTCTGTTGATTCATCGGTCTCCAAGCAACATCTATCACCTCTGCTGGGCCCCAACACTAGCTGAGCTTCCAAGAGCCTTCACTGGACCCTGAGTAAGGTTACCAGATTTTACAATCGTAAAAGCCAAACTCATGGCCCCACCCCCATGCCTGCCCAGTTCCACCCATCCCTGCCCTGTTCCATTCAAGTCATGCCCCAATCTGCCCCAGCTCCGCCCCCAACCTCTTCCTGTGTTCAGAGCCACTTTGGGAGGGCATCTACATATACGCAGATGTGATGCGCATACATGTGATGTCACTGCATAACATATGCACATGTGCAGATGCCCTTCTGATATAGTCCCGAGCTGGAAGCTTTTCAAAACCCCAACAAAATGCCAGGATTTGAAAAGCCATCTGGGCGCCCAGACAGTCCTCTAAAAAGTGGGTATGTCCTGATGTCTGATAACCCTAACCCAGAGCATTGATTGTGCTCCCAAGGGCTACTGTTGGACTTTAAGTGGCAGTTATGTTCCCAGAGCCCCAAGCATTAATTGCTCCTTTCACTGGATCCCCAAGCACCGACTGTGCTTCTAGGATAGGGTTACCAGGTTTTAGAAACATGATGACCCGTCTAGTCTGCCCATCCACAGTAACCATTATCTCTTTCTCTCTCTGAGAGATCCCACGTGTCTATCCCATGCCTTCTTGAATTCAGACACAGTCTCTATCTCCACCACTTCTGGGAGACTCTTCCATGCATCTACCACCCTTTCTGTAAAAAAGTATCACCTCCTAACTTCATCCTATGCACTCTCATTCTTGTGCTGTCTTTCAGTTGAAAGAGACTCAACTCATGCACATTTTTGGAAATGTAGGTATTTAAACGTCTTTATCATATCTCCCCTCTCCCGCCTTTCCTCTAAAGTATAAAGATCTTTAAGTCTGTCCCCATATGCCTTATTATGAAGACCACACACCATTTTAGTAGCCTTCCTCTGGACAGACTCCATCCAGTTTATATCTGTTTGAAGATGCAGTCTCCAGAACTGTACACAATATTCTAAATGAGATCTCACCAGAGTCTTATACAGGGGCATCAATACCTACTAGCTATATGACTTCCTATGCACTCTAGCATCCTTCTAGCTTTTTCTGTCACCTTTTCAACCTGTTTAGCCAACTTAAAATCATCCCATACAGTCACACCCAAGCCCCGCTCTTCTGCTGTGCACATAAGTTTTTCACCCCCTAATCTGTACCTTTTTTTGCATGACCTTGCATTTCTTAGCATTAAATTTTAGCTGCCAAACTTCAGACCATTCTTCAAGCTTCGCTAGGTCTTTCTTCATGTTATTCACACTATCCGGGGTGTCTACTCTATTGCACACAGTTTGCGATACACTGCTTTTTAGAATAGGCTTCTTTCGGGTGCCCTCAGGGCACCTATTTTTAGGAGCACAATATATCTCCAATCCAAAATCAAGACATTGTCACACAAAGAACCCTCCCTCCCAACACTCTCCCTCCAGATTCCCCTTGTCACCTTCAGGCTAAGGGGTCATTGAGACCTTTTTGAACCCAGAACTAAGACTGGGTGGGATTAGGAGAGGACCACTTCTGCCCATTAAACTGGAGTAGAATGGATAGCTGCTGAATAAATATCAGAGATGGCAGGAGGGTTGGGAAGGGGTTGGAGGGGAAAGAAGGCTATGTGAGTGTGGGGGGGAGGGGTGTCTTGATATTGGATTCAGGTTTGGTGGAAGGATAATTCTGTGTGGGTAGAGGTCTTTAAGCCTATCAGAGTTTAGCAGGAAAGAGGGATCTCTATGGAAGGGGGTCTTTATGTCACATTGGGGATTGGTGGGAGGGAGGGGTCTATGAGGAAAGGGGTTCTTTCTGTTAGATCATGGGTTGGGGAAAGAAGGGTTCTATGCAAGGGTTGTCTAACTTGGGGGTTAGAAAATTTCACTTCCAACAAAGGTAGGTACAAGAAATGTAAGCTAGGGTTTTCAAGGCCTATATTTATGGCGCCTGCCTTTGAAGTAAATTGTGTCTATGTAGGCACTTTATGGTGCCTAACGCCACTTCTGGCATTTAACCACACTTACGGTGGTGTTAGGTGCCATAAAGTGCATTTGGAGGTGTGATTCCAGTGCCGTTTCTTTAGGCGCTGTTAGGCACCTTGAATTTTCTTTTAAGTCTGCTTTTAAATGGCATTATGGACTTAACTTAGGCGCCTAAGTTAAGCTGCTGTTTACAGAATATGGGCCTCAGTATTTATACAATGCAAAAGTCTAACAACTTACTTTCTGTACTTTCTTTTGGAATTATGAAATTACGGTATATAATTTGAATTAACCTTCTAGGAGGCTTCCTGGCTGGTCTGGGTAGGGCTGTACCTCCATGGACTGGCTCTGTAAGCTCTCCAAGCTTGTAACCTCTGATCCTGCTTCGTGCAGATCCATGGATTCTGGTAGTTCACCTTCTACTGAATCACTCAGCCCTGAGATTCCTCTGCCATGATTCTGGGTTTCTCCCTCCGATTGGGACGCTCTACCTCCCTCTAAGAGTGTAGCTCTCATGTTTAAGAATCTAGTGTCCTGTCCCCAACCCCCAGGTGTGGAAGTTTGTCTCGGAACTCTGTAATTCCTCTCTTGGTGTTTAAAGGGCCAGTCCCTAGACGTGTGCACTGTATGATAGGGCTATCTGCACTCTTACTCCCTCTAATGGTTATAGACCGAACAATACCAGTTTTAACAATTCCTGTTTTTAACTGTGGAGTATAGCTTTTGTCAGCTTCAGAATGCTATGTTATCATCGGGACACTGCTAGGAGGCATACCCTGTTTTTCACAAGTGGAATTAGAAAAGGTACAGAGATGGGTGACAAAAATGATAAAAGGGATAGGATAACTTCCCTAAGAGGAAAAGCTAAAATGGTTAGGGCTCTTCAATCTGGAGAAGATACGGCTCAGGGGAGATATGATAGAGGTCTATAAAATAGTGAGTAGATATAAATTGCTTGTTTACTCTTTCAAAAAACTAGGACTAGAGGGCATGCGATGAAGCTACTATGTATTAGATTTAAAACAAACTGGGAAAAATATTTATTCACACAACGTGTAATTAAACTCTGGAATTCATTGCCAGAGAATGTGGTGAAAACAGTTAGTTTAGCAGGGTTTAAAAAAAATTGGATAATTTCCTAAAAGAAAAATGCATAGGCCATTATTGAGATAGCTTGGGGAAATCCACTGCTTTTTCCTAGGATAAGCAGCATAAAATCTGTTTTACTACTTGGGATCTGGGTTGGCCACTGTTGGAAACAGGATATTGGGCTTGATGGACCTTTGGTCTGTCCCAGTATGTCAATTCTTATGTTCTTAAGTGTAAATGTAAGGTAAGGAAATCAGGGTTAGAGTAAGAGTCTTTTCTTCCCCACACCTCAAACCTGAAATATGTTTTCCTGCCTCTGGAGAGTGAATGATTCAAACCTCTTTTATTACAAATGTCATTTAAGATACTGTATCAAAGTACTAACTATATATATTTTTTTCTTTTCCTGGGTAGAAAAACAATGGTTTGTGATAGCCCATTAAGTTTCTTTTCCTCGTATTACATTACAGTCATCAAGCTCGTCTTTACATTTTATCAATGCTAATTATGAGATGAGCA